>NW_016159630.1:8038-13746 GCF_001687245.7 Rhagoletis zephyria
TCGCGTTTGATTGGCGGCAAACGAATCCGAACGACAGCGTACCACCCGGCAGCTAATGGACTAGTCGAGAGATGGCATCGGACCTTAAAAGCGGCTATTATGTGCCACCAAATCCCTCAATGGACACAAGCGTTACCTTCTGTCTTGTTGGGACTGAGAACGTGTTTTAAAGAAGAGCTCAAAGCATCACCCGCGGAATATCTCTACGGAACCACACTTCGAGTCCCTGGCGAGTTCTTTACGAACGGAGACCCAACAGTGGACACAAATTCTTTCCTTGAGGACTTCCGTACATATATGCGGAAGATTAGACCAGCACCTACTACTCACCATTGCCGACAGAAGACATTCTGCCACAAGGATTTGGCCACGTGCACTCACGTCTTCATGAGAGTCGACGCAGTCAGACGACCACTCGATCACCCTTACTCCGGCCCGCATAGGGTTGTTAAGCGCATAGACGAACGAGTATTTACGATTGACGTTAACGGCAAGGAGATTAACGTTAGTATTGAACGGCTTAAACCAGCGCATTTGGCAAGTGACGACGTTTTCGGCAGCACATCGCACAGACGAGTATTCAACAAGCCGAACGCACCGCAACAGCCAGCAACAACAACGAGCCTGCCACTGCAACACGAAGTACACCATAGGCCTGCAAATAACATTCGACTTTAACTGCTACCCAGTTAAAGCCCTCACTGGGGGGGGAGTAGTGTGGGGACTCGACATACAATTCCAACATCTGGCAACTCTACATCTTATTTGACACCTTTTGTAATTCCTTTTTGATCTCGCTCTTCGCTGGCAGTTAGAGTCCAGTTACGAGTTTTTCTAGGGAGTTCATTTAGAACTTTCTGGCTTTTTCTACGTGCAACACGCATAAGATACGTGATAATTTTTGATATAGTTTTTATTAGAATTTAAGTGATTGAAATAAAGATTTAATTGAATAAATTCATACGTGGGTTTTTCATTCCCCACAATTTGTTCGTTGCTTACAATTTGGTGGTGGCTTTTTACTGGAATTTTCTTCATTTTCGCTTGTGACAACGTGTGTACAAGGTAAAGAGTAATTTAACACAGCGACATGATTTATAGAAAAATATGTATAATAAAAATGATTATTCACATAATGCAGTAATACAAGGTGGTATCAGTTGTGATAGCTCGATTTGACACTGCCTTATCTCAGTAGAATGAGAAAAAACGAGAAGAAATTAAGCCCCATTTGGGGGAAAAATACAAAATTTCACATTTTTTCCTAAACAAAATTTGCTTTTTTATAGTATATTCGTAATGAAATAAAATAAAATAAGATAAAATACCTTTTTAAGAAAAAAATGTATATACTGAGAAAAAATAAAAAACATTCAACTAAATATATTATTAGGCAAATAATTGTTAAAGAAGTAACACTGTCTCACCTAAGGCAGTCAATATGGCGGAATTAGAGCAAGAAGCTGCCAGCCGATAACACCTTGTATTACTGCATCATGGGTTATTCATGCGTTCAACAATTACGCGGTTTTCTTCGTTCTCTTCGTTGTTTACTTCCCAGTAGAGANTAATTTTTGATATAGTTTTTATTAGAATTTAAGTGATTGAAATAAAGATTTAATTGAATAAATTCATACGTGGGTTTTTCATTCCCCACAATTTGTTCGTTGCTTACAATTTGGTGGTGGCTTTTTACTGGAATTTTCTTCATTTTCGCTTGTGACAACGTGTGTACAAGGTAAAGAGTAATTTAACACAGCGACATGATTTATAGAAAAATATGTATAATAAAAATGATTATTCACATAATGCAGTAATACAAGGTGGTATCAGTTGTGATAGCTCGATTTGACACTGCCTTATCTCAGTAGAATGAGAAAAAACGAGAAGAAATTAAGCCCCATTTGGGGGAAAAATACAAAATTTCACATTTTTTCCTAAACAAAATTTGCTTTTTTATAGTATATTCGTAATGAAATAAAATAAAATAAGATAAAATACCTTTTTAAGAAAAAAATGTATATACTGAGAAAAAATAAAAAACATTCAACTAAATATATTATTAGGCAAATAATTGTTAAAGAAGTAACACTGTCTCACCTAAGGCAGTCAATATGGCGGAATTAGAGCAAGAAGCTGCCAGCCGATAACACCTTGTATTACTGCATCATGGGTTATTCATGCGTTCAACAATTACGCGGTTTTCTTCGTTCTCTTCGTTGTTTACTTCCCAGTAGAGATATTAAGCATACAACATCGCTGTTGGTGGCATGAGCTTGCTGCTGTGTATACATGCCATTATAAATGAACCTTCATTTCCATTTAACACGCGTGGTTTCTCAGAGCGTATGCGTACCTTAATCATACACTTGTACTACTGCTGTATGCATATGGCTTTATTAATGTTTCAAACATACAAAAATACATTAATGGAGCAGTATTAAAACATTCTTACAAGATCCCCATATGTAAATGCTACTTTTCTGATACATTTTAATATACGGAGACATACAAACAATTAGCACTTACATATGCAAATGCATATATTGTAAAAACCCCTTTTGTGCTGAAAATAGTATCGCACAAAACGTCCGTTCACAAAAATTTTTGTACAAGACTGAAAATATTACAAAAATGCCACTTCAAATTTATCAAGAAATGTACTTAAAACAACGACAACGTACATTCGCTTGCAATTCGCTAGAATTTGAATTTATTCGTGGAAATTCATGACTACGCATGAATTGTTCACACTAATTCACTCATATAGCAAGCATCCTTCAAGAATGCATACAACCGATTTCTACTAGGTTTTTACAACAAAGATGGCGTCGAGATTTCGACAGCTAGACAATTACTTTTAGGGTNATATATTATTAGGCAAATAATTGTTAAAGAAGTAACACTGTCTCACCTAAGGCAGTCAATATGGCGGAATTAGAGCAAGAAGCTGCCAGCCGATAACACCTTGTATTACTGCATCATGGGTTATTCATGCGTTCAACAATTACGCGGTTTTCTTCGTTCTCTTCGTTGTTTACTTCCCAGTAGAGATATTAAGCATACAACATCGCTGTTGGTGGCATGAGCTTGCTGCTGTGTATACATGCCATTATAAATGAACCTTCATTTCCATTTAACACGCGTGGTTTCTCAGAGCGTATGCGTACCTTAATCATACACTTGTACTACTGCTGTATGCATATGGCTTTATTAATGTTTCAAACATACAAAAATACATTAATGGAGCAGTATTAAAACATTCTTACAAGATCCCCATATGTAAATGCTACTTTTCTGATACATTTTAATATACGGAGACATACAAACAATTAGCACTTACATATGCAAATGCATATATTGTAAAAACCCCTTTTGTGCTGAAAATAGTATCGCACAAAACGTCCGTTCACAAAAATTTTTGTACAAGACTGAAAATATTACAAAAATGCCACTTCAAATTTATCAAGAAATGTACTTAAAACAACGACAACGTACATTTGCTTGCAGTTCGCTAGAATTTGAATTTATTCGTGGAAATTCATGACTACGCATGAATTGTTCACACTAATTCACTCATATAGCAAGCATCCTTCAAGAATGCATACAACCGATTTCTACTAGGTTTTTACAACAAAGATGGCGTCGAGATTTCGACAGCTAGACAATTACTTTTAGGGTTGTGCCGATACCCCTTCGGTATCGATACTTTTACTTGGAAGTATTTTATCTTTTAAGTATCGATACCAGACCGATACCAACCAAAAAGTATTGAGTATATACTTGTATTTACTCATTTTTCTGCTAAAAGAGACAAATTTATATATGGACAAATGTACATTTTTTACTAATTTATATACGTTCGATATATACATAAATATAAAAGATAGTGATTCTTGCTAGGCAATATATGTATACGTACAATAACTTTCGAAAAAAAAGATTGGGTGACATTTTTTAAATATTGAGAATTTCATATACTTACATTCTTTTATTTAAAAAAGTTTAAATAATTCATTTGAAAAAATCTTCTTCTTTAATGTTTCCGAGAAATATTTGTTTTTCTAATGTTCCCAAAGAGTCGATTTCGGTTTTTTGAAACAGTATTTCCAGCTTTGGAAAAAAGTCTCTCGCATGGAACGGATGAGGCTACTGGGAGCAAATAAGATCGGGCTTGTTTGTATAATCCTGGAAGTAATGACTTCACTTCTTCCCAATCCTCAAGTGGATTTGATATTAGGGATGATAAGGGAGAAGATAAATACAAAGATACTGTGTCTTGGGGACTATTTTTTGTGTGATTTTGATTACCAACAATTTTTTTATGTGACTTCCAAAAATCGTATTCTTCAGTTAAATTGTCATCTGATTCTGATTGGTTATCAATGTTGTTTGATTCGCAAGCTAACAACTTGAGCTTTTGTATGGCACAAGCTTGGGCATCTCTAAAGTGAATATTTTTGAATCTTGGATCCAGGATTGTAGCGATTACCGCATGTGTATTATGCTCTAGTGAACCAAACCTTTTCACAATCTCAGTCTCTATTATTATTTTTTAAACATTCAGTAGGGTGAGATTCGATGAAAACTCCGATACTTGTGTTTTTAAACAGCTTATCATTGGGATTAATTTTGAAATCGTTACATAATTTTCTCCGGCGGAGTCCCGAGATATAAACTCAAACGGTTGTAGTAATCTAACGCATTGCTTAATTTGATCGATCTCAACAACAGAAGGCATCTCTGGGCTGCCACGTACATCGTGTAAGAGGATTTCTGAACATATTGAAATCATATCTAAAAATCTTTCGAGCATGTAAAAAACGGAGTTCCATCGAGTATTTACGTCTAGTATTAATTTTTTCACAGAACCTTCTGAGATTCCATTACGCATTTGTAAATTTCTAAGCATATCGGATCTCTTAACACTGTTTTTGATAAATTTTACAATGTCCCTAACTTTACAAATCAAAGGCTTTATTTCCTCATGTTTAAAAACACTTTCTACAATCAAATTGATTGTATGTGGGAAACATGGTAAACAGTTCTTTTCGTTAACAATATTTTTAGCAGCTGAGGACATATTTTTTTTGGCGGTATATGCCACTCTTCAAAAATTTCCCTCATTGTATTTGATATATTCTGTGCTGTATGACTCTGATTCAGTTCACGTGTGGCTAGTATCACATTAACTCGATTGTTACCTTCTAAAAAATGAGCCGTCATTCCCAGACAAGATTTTTCGGCCATTGTTTCCATCCATATGTCAGTTGTAATACAAAATTCGTCTATACATTTTAAACGCTCTTTGTAGAACACTGATACCGCATCAAACTTTTCGCAAATTCTTGCAGTTATTGCTTTCCGCGAAGGCACTTTGTACAGCGGCGCTGCTTCGCGCATTAATTTCATAAATCCTTTTCCATCGACGATGTGCAATGGTCGCATTTCTTTACAGATGAAGTAGCAAAGCGCCATGGTTATATTCTCATGCTTCAAGCCTCCGTCTATTATATTATGACCGACAATTATAATTTTCTAATAACAAATTCATAAAAAGTACCTTTGTGTAATTTTATATTTTCGAACTTCCATTCTTGCTCACGTTTTGGCATTTCTCTCTCGCAATTGCACCAGTGTGACGTCACACAAAAGTTATTCTCAAAAATCCTCTCTGATCGGCGCAATCTTGTATTCTATCATTCTTG
>NW_016159630.1:15171-44070 GCF_001687245.7 Rhagoletis zephyria
AAATCGACCGTCGTGCAAGAAACATTGATTTTTATTAATTTGAATCGGCATCCTTACAATATAATTATGTATGCATATAAAGTCCATAAAATACACCAATAAATATTTGGTGCTTTTTCAAATTGAAAACTTGGCAATACTGCCTTTTGTTCGATGCTTCCTCTTTTTCTTGTCGAGTTCGTCTTGCTCTCTCATTCTGGTATTTATTGACGTCACGGCCAGTTACTCTCAGCTCGATTGGCGCAATCTTGTATTCTATCATTCTTGCTTTGAGGTTAGGATATCTCAAAATTCTAGTGCTAGAGCAATTGTGCGGCCAGATTTGGATTCAGCACCAAGAAACGATGTGTTTTACTCAGGTGGTACAAAAATAAAAATTTTTACAAATAATTAGAACAGAAAAAACTAAATACTTAACTTACTCGCATATCTACTAGCATTTTCAACGCGAATAGAATTGAACAAAGTGAATATGCTAGTTCAGCTTTTTATCAATCATGGTTGTATTTAAGTGCATTTAAATTTGTAGATTTTTGTAAATTCAGTGCTCTCACAGCTTTAAATATTTAAAAATTATTTCAGGTTTTAACTATATCGGAGCAATTTTAGTTCAGAAAAAAGCACTAAAAAAGGCACTAAGCACTAAATATTTTTCTTTGGCGTTTTAGTTTTCAAAAAGCACTAAATATAGTGCTTAAAGCACCAAGTTGGCAACTATGATTTTAATGACAGATTTAAGGGCTTCAAAAATATTCAGCATTTTATACACCTCTTTGAAAATCCTTTCAGTTGTGATTAGGGATGGGTAGTGGGGGGTTGAAATTCGAGTTTTTTCGAATTTCGAACATTGCCCAACCATTCGATTATTCGATTCGAAATTTGGTGGTGCAAATTCGATTTAATTCGAATTTTTTCGCATTTTCCAATTTTTTTTTTTAATTGAAACTTCTTAATCGAGTTCGGAGAAGTTTACGTTAAATATTTAACACCAAGTCATAAAATCAGTATCGTTCGTTCGATTTTCAAAAAGGAGGTAGGTGTCAAACGAAAGGGCTTGCCCTGCAGAAGTGTAATATGGTTTTAGTTTTATGCCATATGTAAGAAAATCAGAATCAAATTATTTAATAAGTTAAATAAATTACCTCAATATGGGCATCAATCGAAATGGTTTTGAATAAACTTTATTTTTTTATTACATTTAAGAGGGGTGCCACCTATTTGAAAAGTTGAATTTAGTTAAAGAAGTGCTGTGCTTAAAATACTATGCAATAATTGAAATATTTTTGAGGTGATTGAAGAGAGTGGCCACCTGTCTAAAAAGTTAAACTCAAATTACACTGTGGGACAGCCGAAACCAGCCTGGACTTTGTTAGCATATTACCCATCCAGTAATAAAACACTCGGTGGATTTGCAAAAGTAAGCTCGTATTTTTATTTCATGGCCTACTAAAGTTTTCATGTCTCGGCCTAAGTAGTTTTCAAAAAGTCGCAAAAATAGTTAAAATAAATGTCTGAGCGAAATTAAAGGTTAAGTCATATATAATAAAATTTAATGGGAAATATTTTCGTAGAACATTTTAACCCATTAGCTCCCGTCTAAAAGGGTAAGTTTGACCCCTACTTCAAGAAATCCCGCAAAAAGAAAATTTGGAAGGTCGTTAGAGGATTGATATATTCTAGAAAATTATTCTCTCTAAACATTTAAAATAAAAAATCAACAAAAAAACTAGTTTTTTACGAAAAATTTGTTTAAATTTGAGTTCGGAATAACAGTTCCTTCTTAGCACAAATTTTTTGTCCTGATGCATCAGATCGAAAAACATGTATTTTTTACTTGCATCCCTAAGACAAATGGAGTGCCACACACAGTGATGGCAAATTTAGTCCGAAAGAAGAAAGCTGAAGAGTTGATTTTTTTGGAAATAAAGATAAAATTCGATTTTTTCTAGAAAAATTCGATTTTATCCGACTTTTAGCAACACAAAGTTCGATTTAAAAAAATCGCGATTTTGGAGCTAAAATTCGAATATCGAAGCTTCGAATATATATATATACCATCCCTAGTTGTGATGTATCCAAATATGTGTTTAAAATTCAAGTAGAATTAATACTTCTGCAAAGTGGAATGGAAATTTTTAATGGAGCCGACATTATTGAGTTCTGGAGAAATTTAGATAACTCACTTTACCTTCAACTCAATGAAATTTCTTTCAAGATTTTATCGTTTTTTCCTTCAAGTTACTTTTGTGAGCCAATTTTCTCTGATTTAATATTTGTCTGCTCTAAGCAAAGAAACAGATTAAATGCAAGCCATTTAAGAAACACACTTTTAATAAGAAATTGTCCCAAAAATAAAGATATTAATAAATGCATTGAAACCGTATTTTAAGTTTTTGAAGTTTCTTAGTCGCCTTTTATTTTGTAAAGCAAGCCTACAGTTCTCAAGAAAACCAAATATTTCGTGTAAAATGACGTCCAAGAACTTAAAAAAAAATAAAAATGGTAAAGTACTTTTCCAACCATCAGAAATAATGAAAAAAGTTCTTATGATTTCTGTTGACAGCAATATTCAAAGCTAAACGAATAGCCCAGTAAAATAATACTTTTTCTTAAAAAAAATTTGTAACAGCGATTTTTTAATGCAGTTACTTCTATTTTACCGCCACAGTGGTAAGCAGTGCGCGCTTCCACTCTGCAACGCCTGGGTTCAAGCCCTGGTCAAAGCAAGATCGCAAAAAATATAGAAAAAGGCTTTTTCTTAACAGCGGTCGTCCCTCGGCAGGCAATGGCAAACCTCCGAGTGTATTTCTGCCATGAAAAACAGCTTCTCATAAAAATACAATCGCCGTTCGGAGTCGGCGTATAACTGTAGGTTCCTCCGCTTTGTGTGATAACATCAAGGCGCACACCACAAGTCGGAGGAGAAGCTCGGCCAAACACTAACATATGTGTAAGCGCCAATCTATTATTATTATTATTATTATTATTATTATTATTATTATTCTATTTTACACGTAGATCAGTCTCGCCCCTAAATTTCATTTGGCAACATTCCGCCATCTTGGATTTTATGGTTTTTGGGTTTTTTGCGATTTGCAAGCTATTTTGCATTTTTCGTAAAAAATGGTTCAATACAAGTATATAGAGAATTTAATTTCTCACATTTGTTATATAGAAGGTTTTCTTAAAATATTATTTTTTATTGTAAAAAATTAGCAAAAACTGCGAAAAAATTTTACATTGTCATGGTTTTCGCCATTTTTTGGGAATTTCTGTTTAAAATAGATAGCATATTGAAATTCCAAAGTTGTAGAGAATTTTATTCTTCACAACTTATATACCTACATTTTTTCGTACGACGTTTAGATCACGGCCGGGAACGCGATAAACATAGCAATGTACAGGATGCGCAGTAAAACTCATTTCCACACCTTCACCTGCCTTAATTAAAAAACACGTTGCCCGTGGATTAGGCCTACTGGGGAAACCACGTTAAAAATCGCGCCGAAAAACTTTAGCTTAGCGGTGGTGTGGAAATAGTATCCCGTACATCGCTACGTTTATCGCGTACCCGGCCGTGATGTAAGCGTGGTACAAAAAAAATGTTGGGAAGAATAAAATTCTCTACAACTTTGGATTTTCAATATGCTATGTGTTTTCAACAGAAATTGCCAAAAAATAGCGAAAACCGTGACAATGTAAAATTTTTTCGCAGTTTTTGCTAATTTTTTACAATACAAAATGCTATTTTTAAACACCTTCTGTATAACAAATGCGGGAAATTGCATTCTCTACATATTTGTATTTAACCATTTTTCATGTAAAATGCAAAATAAGCTTGCAAATCGCAAAAAAAAAATAAAATCCAATATGGCGGAATGTTGCCAAATGAAATTTAGGGGCGAGACTGTGGATCCATAATCTACATGTCAAATAGAAGTAAACTGCATCAAAAAATCGCTGTTACAAATTTTTTTAAATTTTCCCAACAAATTTATCCAACTTTACTGTGCTAAAATGAAATAAAAATAAGATAATAGGCGTTGCATATTAAAGGAAAAACAGTCAAGGGTAACTATCATTTTATGATATCAAGTAATTTTTATTATATAAAAATTAAGGACGACTGTTAGTTTCTTTCTGATCCATGCTTCACCTAATCAGGTCTTAACCAAATTCCTATTGACCATCTTACCAATAAAAATTAAGTAAAGTAAAAAAAATGGTAGAAACAACGACTGATTATTACTGATGATTACTCCATACGCTTCGCTTTTACACCACTATTTAACTTTGAAGGAAAGAAGAGCAGCGGAAACTGAATATTTAAATCTTTTAACTTTCCCACGGAATAACTTTTCTCAGAACCATTCCATCCGACTCTGCAGAATTTTGAATAATTCCTTACGGAGTGAAAACCGCAACAGGCAATAAAATGTTTGGAAATATAAGTAAATTCATATTATTATCCCTGCCTAACTTTGTTGAGCGCGTTTTTTCCGTAATGAATTCAACAAAAACTAAGATTCGAAATAGGATGAGGTTGGAAAGCCTTAATTCAATAGTTCGAATAAAGTGTTATATGAAGGCTAATAGTTTCTGCTGCAAAACGTTTCCAATATCAAACAGTATTGTATCAAGGTTGAGTAGTTCAATATATGGCAACAACAGAAATGTGAATCATTCAGACACTATAGGTGATTTTAAAGAAATTGTGGAAATAGCTGATCTCGCATTATTATAGGTTTTTGTTTAATTTTTAGCGCCGAGCTCTTAAAAGCGGATTGCACTATTAATCAACTAATATTATTAATTTAATAATTGCGCAGTCCTATTGCAAAATGTGTTGAAACAAATATTTTTTAAAAGTATGCGTATTTTGAAAGAAAATACATCACTATTATATAAGTGATTTGTGTTATTTATTATTAACCCTTAATTAGGCGCATAAAGAAAATCACACAATTAGTCGCCTTGGGTCCCCTGTGACCCCAATAAAAGTGTTGAAAAGAGTTTTCAAAATAAAAAAATGAAGTGTGTATTAACCAAAATATTAAAGTACTCTATTATTGTTAACTTAAAAAAGAAAAACATAATTTGGACTTCAAACTTAAAAAAAAATTTAAAACTTACTTCCTCAAAAAAATGTTACGTTAGTAGGCGCATGGGGTCAGCACTCAAGCGAGTAGCGACACATGTGTACACGACGATGTTCTAACCGGAACTAAATAAATAAAACGAAATGTATTTTGTCATAAATATTAAAGCTCTTTATTATAGTTAACTTTAAGAGAGAAAAGCATAACTTTGACTTCAAACTTAGATACAAAAACAAAAAAGTAGCAGCAAATGTGTACACGCCGATGTTCTGGCTGTGACTTATTTACGTACCCCGCGGGGAGTTAGGAAGCTAGACAGAGCGCGAGCACGCTCCAAGCACTCCAAGACATATTTTTTTTCAACTTGAAATGACCTTGACCCCATGCGCTTAATTAAGGGTTAAATGTATTATATTCGTTTTTGGTTTTAAAAACTATATTTTAACAAGATCTCATTTTTTAAATAAAAGATTTGTTAAATCGATGTCATGAATTTTATTTAAAAAAAACTTGCGATTTTTGGCGATTTTTTTTCAGAAATTGCGCTTTTTTTTTAACAATCTGCACACTCTGACTCTCACCATTACCGACCCATAGCCGCTGTTACTCTCCCTCTCTCTCACTTCTTGGACGAAAGGTTGCCGGCGCTCTGGCCATGTCTTGCCTCGTTTTTGTTCTACGTATTTCACTAACTATTGTGTTTTATATGGTGGGGGTTAGTGGGACCCCCATTGTTCCCTGGGTCGGCTGTGCGTACCTCAGCCTTCGACAAAACCCACCTCATAAGGCGACCTAATTTCCACATGAGTGGAACTGATGTCATTGTCACATATAAAAAATATGAATTTGAAAGTAAAAAAGCTTTTCACTACCCAAGGCGAATTTATATAAGGTGGTGTTGTTTCATCAGCTGTGAGTAGCGCTTGATTGTCAAAATTTTAAATTTCGTTAGTGAGTAAGTGAAAAGGTGTGTTTTGCAGTGTTTGCATTTTCTGTCGCCCTTTTTCATTCGGAGAAGAATAGCTGAAATTTGACAATGGCCCGCTAAAAGCAAAAACAAAATACAAGTAATTGTTGTATTTGTTCAATCGATACCACCTTATATGTATTCGCCTTGTCACTACCATAGAATCCCTGCAAAAAATGGGACTAATCCGGGATGACTCTGGGAGCAATCGCAAAGGAGCATGCGACTAATACCACTTTTGATCTCTTTATATGGAATGAACTGATCGCTTTTGTTCGAGCATGTCCTATGAAGAGACTAATTGTTCACCTTTATACCCGAACGGGTATAAAAAGCGACTAGTCACTTTTAAAAAATAAAAATAAAAATTTGCGCCAGCTGAGACTCGAACCGGGGTGCTCAGTTTTGTTAGGCGAATACTCTCTTGTGTGCCAACGCCGCACATGAAGTTTCATTGACTAAGTGCGTACATATCATTAAATCGTTAATAGTACCCGTTAGAGATGAGTTGGGGACTAATTGATCTCCAATTATACCCATAAGGGATGAGTCGTGACTAATTGACCTCCATTAGTACCCGTATGAGACTAGTTGGGACTAATTAATGCCCAATTGTACCCGGTTAAGAGTAATCTCGGAATACTCTCTTTAGAGATTAGTCGCACATTTTTTTGCAGGGATATGTATAGGTATAGATGTATGTAAATTGTGTGTGTCGCAGGTTGAAATGCCGGCACTTCCAGTATTTAAATGATAGAAAAAAATTTTTTGATATACAAATTTCTCGTTCAATGTTCAAATAATTTACAACATTTTTAAGTAATAGAAACGATGACTTAAGTTGATTATAGCTTTTTTAATGTTATTCCTAACATTCGCATTTGCATTCGCGAATGTGAAAAATATGACATTCGAAACATCCCTACTATGTATATACGAGCTTACATGGATTAAAAAATTTTGATGCTTCATCTACTTGCTGATGCGCAGCGAATACTATGCCTACTACCCGTTTGACGTTAGTTCTTGCAGTTTGACCGCTGGCGCGACAATGGCCCTAAAAGGTGGAAATAAAATTTGGAAACTACATTGTTTGCGTTGCGATTTTCTTCAACATTCCCACGGTGTTGTTAGTGTAGATGCAGGCACTGCTCGCAGCTATGAACCAAAGTATTTCACGCTTAATTAAGACATAAAATTAAGTTAGCAATACCAATTCAGTTGCCAAATGAAGCATCCTAGCCACAAGAATAAATAATGCCGAAATGAAAAACCAATACGAACATGCATGTATTTACCCTGCAGAAAATCTGACTAAGCTAGAACTAGCGTAGAACTAGACCTTTTGCCGACAGTACCAGTTCTAGCTCAATACCCAAGCAATGCTTTCAACTGTCCAGTTATACCCTGCAAAAATCGTTGGACCATGTAGTCTATTTGTGGTATATTGGAGTACTTACAAAAGTGCTCCTCTGTCATGCTGTAGCGGACCAACTCGTGTCTCTGCACCAGCTTATTGTTACCCGATCACTGCTCGTGTTTTAACGACATGTGATTGAAGTTAAGCATTCGAAAGTACATTTCCATGTCTGGCTGTAGCTGAACGTGTAGAGATGCTAGCTGTTAGTTCTTAGCTCCCAGCATGTTCGGGTTCGAATGTCATCAGAGGCAACATGTAATTTTTAATTTTTGTTTCTGGTTTTTATTAATTTCAAAAAAAGCATCTGCGAAGTGAAGAACAAAAGCGTGTACAAACGAAAAAATATAACGATAATGTCAATGGAGTATGTTGGGAGTAGTTTTGTGCTACTCTGATGTAATGCAGAGATGGAGTATATGGTCCTGCCCTAGGACATCGCAATGTTAATTGGACCATATTTTTTATGTGAATTGTGGTTAATTTTGGAGTACTCCTTGGTCCTTCGGGAGTACTCTTTACATGCATGCATGGAGTAGTCGCGATTTTTGCAGAGTACACGGCTATGGCAATTGCCACCCAGTGCATTACTTTGCAACCAGTTTTAACCGGTTCCATTTTGGACAGTTTTTTTTTTATAAGAAACGTTTTTTCGATTCGATTTTTGGAAATTTTTTTCGTTTTTTCTTTTCTTCTACAGATTCCGTTTTTGTTACATATGTATTATTAAAAAAAAGTATATATAAATTGTAAGCTGCACGCAACAATTCAAGTTCATTAAATTTGAAAACTCGCAACTATTCAAATTCATTAAACTCGAAAACTCACAACTGCCTCCACCCGCGATTTGAACCAGGGATGATAAATTCGTTTTTTTAATTTTGTACCAAATGGCAAATAAAAATGTACCAAATCAGCCGAAAAAGTACCAACATACATATATGTTTTTAAATTAGGTAAATTTCTCTATAGGTACGGTCGGTTAAAATCTCCAGTAAAACATGCGCAGCAACAAAATTCCTGTGAACGACTGAAATCTGTTCTCTCACAAGAGAAAAATATCCAGTATAGTATGCGAACAGAAAGTTAGCAGAAACCATCGAGCTCTCTGAACATCTGATGAAATATTAGCTTTCATTCAAAAATGTAAAAAGAAAAAATTCTCCATCAACCTAAAGTTCAGGCCTCCGGATCACTGTAGCGTTTTCCAAGCACAGATAGCCGCTATACAGGAGGCTTCGGATTGCTTGCTCTCTAGTGTATTACCTCTACAATGCAGGGAACACTTGAGAAATTGCTCAAGGTCTGGGTATTCCCCTGACCTCAAGCGGTCTACTTCTGGACAGATGGGCGTTTAGCCAGCTGAGCGTGCGCTGGGAAAAGACCATGGAATGCAGGGCGGCTAAGTCCTTCTGGTCGCATGTAGACCGAGGGCGGTCCAGGGAGCTCGTGGGCAAGTTACACTTCTCACTTCTGGTCGAAGTTCCAACTGGTCATTGCGTGATAGGTAAGCATGCAGTAAGGCTGAATATCATCGATGACCATGAATAACTATAGTTTAAAAAGGCCATCAAACCCCTTAGAATACAATTATGAGCACATGAACCTCATTTTGTGAAGTTGTACTCTAAGTTTCAATATCAAGGCAAGCAACAAAAGAATTCAAGTAGGTTTATTAAGTGCAAGTAACACAAACAAGAATTGCATTCAATGCAATCGAAGTTTTAGACAAGTATTTTGCAAAATATTTAGTCTTTTCACCGTTTAATATTATGACAGCAACTGTTTATTGATTTTAGCAAGTCTTTCGTTTTTAATAAACACCACGTCTTGTAAGAAGTGGAAAATATGAGTATATTTTCATCCACAAACATTCAAATTTGCAAGTATACATAGTGGTATTTCGACAGAATTTGGCGCAGTGTATTTTGACAAAATTGTATCAAAACTGTCGATGTAGTACCAATGTACTTTTGAGATTCAAAATGTACCAAAAAAGTAGAATTGTACCATCAATTTCATCACTGATTTGAACTCGCGACCAACGATGGTTGAGTCGGAGGTCTTCTCGCTGAGCTACTTTCGTATTGTACGAGTAGTGAGCATTTGCACATTTATACCGCAATTTCTACTGTCCCGGTCTGCATTCCTTTTGCACTAGTTCAGAGATAGTTCTGAGATATGTAGTTCGGAGCTAGCGCTTTGTCAGACTGTCTCTAAATTTTACTGCAGGGTATGTACGTATGTGTGTACATTAGGGCGGGTCGAAAATCTAATTTTTCTGAAATCTCTTGGTAATAGTGAAAATATATTGTATCATGAAGCCAACAACAAGCCTGCAAAATACTAGTCTTTTATTTTAATTGTAAGAGCCCGTGCATCGACCACCAAGTGACCCACAGCACATTAGTCCAACAAGACCAATTCTTGTTAAAAATTATGGATCGCTGGTTCCAAATATTCTTATCTTTTTCTATTATTTACTATAGTCTGCGAATTTTTGCAAATTTAGGAACAATTATGGTAGCTCTAATAGAAAAGGCATTATTTTCCATCGTGGTGGAAAAATTTTGCTTTTGCAAATGAGTACGGAAACACTGAACCGGCACGACTTCTAGAAACACTAATCAGCTTACTAATTAGTTTATGCATTCAATACAAAATTGCAAACATAGGAAAATGACAAAAAATGTTGTTCAACATTTTTTTTTATTTTAAAATAATTTGTTTATAATATGAACGATTTTAATCATATTATTATCATAAATGAGTAACAGTAAGTCGCACCTTCAATTTTGTAATTACTACGTACCGATCGAGTAACATTTACCAAAGTTATATCGAAAAACTTAAGCGGATCTCCAGTTTTTTCTAAAAAAAATTCTCTTCAATTGTATAAATACCTTTTAAATTAAAGAACCGGATTACAGAAAAGTGTGCCAGGGAGTGACTTTTTTCGTCCAAGCTGAATGCAAAGCAATATCGTCCAATTCGAGAGTCCTCAAAAGGATTTCCCAGGATATTTTAAAGACTATTGCATTTACCTACAGTGACTTTTTCACATAATGGAATTAACTAAAATATTTATGTATATCTATGTATATATATTGTTGCACGTCCCCTACTTTCAAATAACAACAAATTTAGAAAACGCGAAGAATGCGCTTCTTCAGTGACTAATGAAACCATTCCGCACCAATTTTCGAGACTGCATAAATGGACTTAAAATGGGCGTTTCTCACCCTATTTGTATTATGTTAATACTACTATTGACTTATCAAACGATTCCTAATCTTTGACAATACATGCCGACCAAATCGGCGTGACCAAGTCCATGGCCCTTTTTATATTACATAAACATCCGAAAATATTAAAACGTTTGAAATAAATCTCGTCTCACTTTTTTTTTGTAGTTTTCACTTGGTTGCTGAAGTAATGAAGAAAATTCATAAGGGAAAATTATAGTTTTTCTAAGTTGTATCTTAATATCTTATTNGTATAAAAATGATAAATGAACGTGAGGTAGTAAATTTAATAACCCTTAATTTGATATATGGTCCTGTTTATAATAATTAACGCATTCCATTGATATTACAAGCCAAAGTTTCTTTTTAAAATTCATACACTTTGATTCAATTTCGCGGGCTAAAAATAATTTTTAAATTAATCTTTCCTGACCAATAACAATTGGCTTAGACCTAAGACGTCATAATATTACTATTACAATACGGCCAAATGCCTTTTATTTTCCCCACACAAAAATCGACCCAGCCTAATGTACATATATACATACATGTACCCTGCAGCAGGGCCGACCGCAGGTTTCTCTTTGGGAGTTTTATATAAAGTCATTCGTAACAACCAAGAATATCATTGTTTTATCTTGAATATTCAGCATATTGTATTTAATTGTGGATATAATTCAGCACAACTCAAAGAAAAGTCACATACAAATCACCAAGATATATGTAGATAAAAATTCTTTTAATACCGAGTCAACATCAACAGCCAGATTGCGATGAATATTGAGAAAAGCTAGCTTTAAGCACTAGATTTAGTGCTTTATGAAAAGTATAACTAAAAAAAAAAATATTTAGTGCCTAGGGAGTTTTTAGTGCTTTTTTAACTAAAATTACTCCGAGATAGTTAAAACCTGAAATAATTTGAAATATTTAAAGCTGTGGCAGCACTGAATTTGCAATAATCTACAAATTTAAATGCACTACAATACAACCAAGATTGATAAATGCTAGTAAACAGGTAAGTTAAGTATTTCTTTTTATCTACGATACGAAAAACGAAAAATCCACATGCTGCAACCCTTGCGGAAACATCTGCAGCATTGCCAGCTACCAATTATAAGAATATACAAAACTTAGTTTTCCACTGCGTGATAAACTTGACTTAAGAAGCATATTAAAAGACTGTTCAAAATGTTTAATCACCCTAATCGAAGAACTTTTGAAACGATTACCTAGTCAATTAAATACTTTTAAAAAAGCTTTGACTTTGTCACCAGAAAAGTGTGTGAATCACAAAAGGGCGAGTTTCAGGGACCTCCCAATTCATTATTTGACTTTGAAGGAAAGAAAAGCAGCAGAAACTGAATATTTAAATCTTTTAACTTTTCCATGGAATAACTTCTCTCAACACAACAGGCAATAAAATGTTTGGAAATATAAGTAAATTCATATTATTATCCCTGCCTTACTTTGTTGAGCGCGTTTTTTCCGCAATGAATTCAACAAAAACTAAGATTCGAAATAGGATGAGGTTGGAAAGCCTTAATTCAATAGTTCGAATAAAGTGTTATATGAAGGCTAATAGTTTCTGCTGCAAAACGTTTCCAATATCAAACAGTATGCTATCAAGGCTGAATAGCTCAATATATGACAACAACAGAAATTTAAATCATTCAAACACTATAGGTGATTTTGAAGAAATTGCGGAAATAGCTAATCTCGCCTTATTATAGGTTTTTATTTAATTTTTAGCGCCGAGCTTTTAAAAGCGGATTGTGAGATTAAGCGATTAATATGAGTTATAACAAATTTAGTAATTGCGCAGTCCTACTGGAAAATGTGTTGAAACAAATATTTTTAAAAATTATGCGTATTTTTTAAGAAAATTTTGTGTATACATCGGCGTAGCCAGACTGAAATTTAGGAGGGGGGGGGGGAAGGATCGACCCTAATTAAGCTGGCATTTCAGGGTACTATTTTATATATATATACGGAAAATTTGAAAGTTAGGGGGGGGAGGGCTCGATCACCCCTCTGCCCCTACCTGGCTACGCCCATGTGTGTACATCACTATTATATAAGTTATTTGTGTTATCTATTACTAGCCTCTGAAGGTATTATATTCGGTTTTGGTTTTAAAAACTATATTATAACAAAATCTCATTTTTAAAATAAAAGATTTGTTAAATCGATTTCATGAATTTTATTTAAAAAAAAATTGGCGATTTTTTTCTAAAATTGCGCTTTTTTAAACAATCTGGACACCCTGGCTATCCGTTATTTTTCGAAGTCAGTTTCGAAGGAAAACAAAGTGAAAAGGAATAAAAAAAAACACATTCATCAAGTGCTTATATATTGCAAAATTGTTTATTTTTAAATATTTTAGAGTTAATGGATTCTATTGCTTTTGCAATTGAAGCAACGGAGGAAGAGCGAGCTATGAAAATAAACTCGCAAAGGAGTCAGCGCAGAATTTTGCGTGATAGCTGCGCACCTTTTCATTTGGATGACAAAGCGTAAGAGTGTTAGAATCAATAGTTGCGTTCCAGATGCTTCACTATTTGTAGGTTTTTATACGAAGCTGTTCCAGGTGACGACCTTCCATAAGGATTAATAACGGAGCAAACAGATCTTCCTGCAAATCCTGTAAAACCTGCAAATCGTGAAACATCTGCAACGCAACTAATAGGTATGGTTTAGTTATTTGTACACCGATTTCGTGTTGCTGAGTCATAACGAGGGACCTGAATCAAAAAAAATGTTACACAAAATTGTAGACAAGAGTCTACGCTTTATGAAAAAAATATGTGTACTATATCAGTGCACTAATTTATTGATAGTTTCGGTTGGACCATGTTGGCAAATTTCCGAGCTGAGCTGTGAAACAAAAAAATATCCATGAAATATTTGTGGAAAAATTGTTCACCCCCTCTTCTTCGGCAACACAGAAAGGGAAATTCTTCTTAGTGAAGGTTGTAATCCCTGAGTGTGACCGAGGGGGCGGAGAGGTGGCTCCGCACTCCAAATTGTTTGATTTTACATATTTTGAAGGAAACGTTAGATTCTATTGCATTTGCAACTATAGCAGCAGAGTAAGAGCGCGCTATGGAAGTGAATTCACAAAGATATGCCGATCTGTCGGGCATAGTAACCATGGATGCATCTATATCAACTTCTGGTTGAATTGTTCAACCACAACCTCCTATGCCTGAAGAACTGGTTCTCAATCCAGTAAATGCAATAACAGTTTCTTCCAAGCTTGCGCTTGCTTCTGCTTTCGGCCGCGCTTAGGGATTATAACCCTTATTAAGTAGAATTCTCCTTTCTTTGTTGCCGAAGAAGAGCGGCTTCCGCATGTCAAAGCTATACAACATTTTTTGTGCATATCACTCCGGCTACGCCATCCACTGTATTTTCGTGCAGAACCCACATCGAAATTTGCAAAAAAAAGTGCATAGTTCAAGACGAATTTATTAATAAGCTAGTGGTCGGAAATTTGTAGCATTTATTTCAAATAAACGTTTAATCCTTTGATTACACGTGTATGTTAAAATTTTTGGATTCGGGTTATGCGTTTGGACACAACAACCGAAAATTATTGTACAAATAACCAAAACGGACCCAAGTTTCTCGATAAGGGGCAACAAAGGTTTATTTTTTGCTTCTTTGTATAAAGCAGTGGATAAAAATATACGTATATGCGAAGGGCAAATTTATCTGTTTAAATGAACACCACTAATATTTCCTGCAAACACACAACCAATTTATATCTTTTATCTCGCCTCCGACACAGAATTGTTTTCGCACAAAATTACGCAAAAAAGCTTACTCGTTCGTTTTTAAGCATGCCATTGTTACGAATTTCGAAAGTTCGAAAATACGATTCGGATTGCAGCATACTATTTCTACGATTCGTAGCAAAATCCGATTACGAAAGAGTTGCAGAATAGGGCTACTATCTCTGAAAATACCATTCCTGCAGCTTGACTTGATGTTCACTTAAGCTTTGGTTTCCTCGAAAAGCGGTGCCGTAATATTACGACCGTCTCATACCGAACGCCATTCTTAACGCTATAGCGGTACCGCTTTTATGTAAAGCTAAATGGACGTAACGTAACTTTGCGCTTTTATGTTGTTTAGGCATTCATTGCTTTTCACAAAGTTTATTAGGACTTCATCCTCTTCGGCCATCCATGCACTCTCCACTTTATTATTCAAAATTCATAGAAATGTATATTTAATGCTTTTATTTTGGTCAAAGGAATTGTAAACAAATTTTCTAATACACCACTACAAATATGACGTTATACACCGTCACTGTTGCCGTCAGAAATATTACGTTGCCGTCAAATTACATTACGGTGCGTATTGCCGTCATCTTAGTAGACATCTTGCAATATTTACATGGCAAAGTTTTTGGCAACGTAAAGTTGCGACCGCTTTTTTATGTTACCACTTTCGAGGAAACCAAAGCTTTACTCATTTCTTATATCGACTAGTGTTGTCAGATTTTTTTTCCAGCCATATGGGACAAATGCATAATTTGTCACAAAAATACGGGATTTACAAAAATTTAACGGGCCGAATGAGAAATTAAGGATTTCCTTTAAAAGCCCAACTACGAACCATATATTAACAAAGGTGATCTATTTCAACAAAGTAATGTTCAGATTGTGTATAATCTTATGATAAATATTGTTTACTTCATGGCAACACTTTTTAATTTATACAAAAATATGTATGTACGTAAACATATAATTGACAAAGCCATAAAAATAAAGTAAGAGATACAGTTTCAGTCAAAATAATAGCTGCAAAATTCAAAATGATGCTGTTGGCAACTACTCTATAAGGTCTACCCAGAATTGCAGCGGACGACGGTAAAGCGGTCGACGGTTAACCTCTGTCAAAATCAAAACTCACGAAGACATATGGAATGGCACATAATTGCGGCAGCAGCATTTTTACCGCCAACGTTTTTCGGTTGATTTAAATTTATTTCTATTTTTACCGCCCAGCGGGGCACATAGGGGTATTCGAACGATTTAGGCGGCCAAAAACCAATTTGTAGAAAACTTAAAAAATTAGTCACTTTCGATAGAGAACAATCCAAATAACATTTCCCAGTCCCCTTCACTTTTCTAACTTGCACAGCTAACGCTCACCGTTGACAAGAAACAGAATATTCTAACGCTGCTTATAAATAAATTTTCGCCCTCTAGAAACATCGTGACGGTTTTAAGTTAATATTTTGATTACCGCATCATATTCTTAAAAAGTAGTGATGGATCCGCATACAGACCGTAATAATGCATAATTTTTTAAATCATTTTATTAAGCAAAAGTTCAATTTAAATGTAACGAAAATAGCGGGTTTCAACGAGTATATCTTTGTTAATTTTTGTGAATATTAAGGAATTTCTTGTANCAAAAGTTCAATTTAAATGTAACGAAAATAGCGGGTTTCAACGAGTATATTTTTGTTAATTTTTGTGAATATTAAGGAATTTCTTGTATCCCGGGAGAGATCGTGTTATTATTCTTTGTTCAATTGAAAGCTTAGAAATTTGGCTAATATAGTGTAAAAAANCCGGGAGAGATCGTGTTATTATTCTTTGTTCAATTGAAAGCTTAGAAATTTGGCTAATATAGTGTGAAAAGACTGCCCGCAGAAAATGGCAGATAAGTGGTATTTCTTAACTTAGAAAATGTATTAAGGAAAAATCTAAAAATGCAACTAGTATATAGTAACACTACTTTAGATCTATTTTAAGACTAAAATAAAACTTTTTAGATGAATTTGAGGCCGCTCAACCAGAATATTAATCCATTTAATTCAACAAATAAATAGTTTTCTAGATATTAGCAAAAGTCATGTTTTCTAGGACCTTTCGGTCCTGTTGCTATAAATCTGCGGGAATGTAAGGCGAACCCAACTGTGTTATATATTTGGGAATAAACATTTGTTTTCCTTTACATTGGTGTTATATAAGTGCTGATTAAAGAAAGAGTTTTGGGTATACAAGCACTTAAATTTAGATAAATGTCAATTTAGATAAATCTACGATATTTCAGTAAAAATTAGTATGTAAAGTAAAATTTTGGGAAAAAATAGGATTATTAAAGTTTTAGAAAATGGGTGTGGCCCCGCCCACTTATGATGAAATGCTGTATATCAGTATCCGCTTCACTAATCCGTACCAAATTCGGTATGAGCCTTGCTTAGGCTATATCTAACATAACTGCGATAACCACGCCCACTTCCCATATAAGNAGGATTATTAAAGTTTTAGAAAATGGGTGTGGCCCCGCCCACTTATGATGGAATGCTGTATATCAGTTAAGTACTGAAGCTAATTCAANACAAATAAATAGTTTTCTAGATATTAGCAAAAGTCATGTTTTCTAGGACCTTTCGGTCCTGTTGCTATAAATCTGCGGGAATGTAAGGCGAACCCAACTGTGTTATATATTTGGGAATAAACATTTGTTTTCCTTTACATTGGTGTTATATAAGTGCTCATTAAAGAAAGAGTTTTGGGTATACAAGCACTTAAATTTAGATAAATGTCAATTTAGATAAATCTACGATATTTCAGTAAAAATTAGTATGTAAAGTAAAATTTTGGGAAAAAATAGGATTATTAAAGTTTTAGAAAATGGGTGTGGCCCCGCCCACTTATGATGGAATGCTGTATATCAGTATCCGCTTCACTAATCCGTACCAAATTCGGTATGAGCCTTGCTTAGGCTATATCTAACATAACTGCGATAACCACGCCCACTTCCCATATAAGGGTAATTTACAAAAACGCGAAAACTGCGATAAATCAATAACTACTGAAGCTAATTCACACTAAATCGATTCTTGGAATAACCTCTTGGCATTAATTAAAATTATTACAATTTTGTGGATAATGGGCGTGGCGCCGCCCACTTTTGACAACAAATGTATATCTCGGTAACCGATTTATCAATTTGTATGTACCGAAGTCGGTGCACTTGTTATGGAAAAGCAATGCGTTGAAAATACGAAAACTCTGATATTTCAGTAATTGAGGACCCTAATTTACTCCAAGTTAATGCTTACAAAATTCTCTTAACAATGAATAAGATTGTTATTATTACAAAAATGTAGTTTTATTACATTGGGTGCGTTCGAGCTACGTAATAATTACCGCAATATTGCAGACTTGTTGCTTTCCTGATGACATATCAGCAACATGTCAACTCAATGCTCAACTTAAACTTTTCTAAAATGTTGCAGAAATTGCGCAGTAAAAATTTTTATATTGCTTTTGATTTGCCAATGATGAGCAACTGATTGCCAAAATTTTGTTCGCCCAAATTTTCTCGTAGAACGTGATACTTCTTTCATAACATAAGGGTAACACTGCCGCATTAATTGCACCTTGAATACACCCATTTCTTACCTATACTGGGATACGTAGTTGAATTATTTAATTCCTTTAATTAAAGTTGAATTTGATTTTTTAAACCCCGGAAGGTTCCTTAGAGACAAAGCCTTTTCAAACCCATTTCCATTGATACCCATATTGCAGCAATTCATTTAACTAATTGAACAAAATTTTTTAACAGGTGGCACACATTTTAAACATTTACAATTCTATATGTCATACCTGCAAACCAAAGTTCCCGAAATCTTAAGGAAATCGTTAGGAGTATCTCATTTCTGTAACTATTATTTTACGAATTTTCAAAGAAAATTATATGAAGTGGTTGACACGAACTCGTAAAGAAATTTCTGTACGAAAAATAAAGAAAATTCTGGAAAAATTCTGAAAGATATTCTTCACATAGAACCATTATTTTCGTTGCTTCACAGATTTTCTTCCGAAATTTCGTAAAAGAATGGAAGTGTGCGTAATTTATTTCATTTTAGAAAATTCGGCAAAAAATCGAATTAAATCTTAGCGAATTCTTTAAAATTTCTTTACAATGCAGAATACTCTGAAAAAATGGTTTGCAGGGATAACACGTCTTTTCTAAAAATTTCGAGTTGAAATATTCATAAAAATAATTTTGGCAGCATAAATCGGCTGAATACCCCTATTTGCGGGGGCGGCACATTGTTGATTGTAATAATTTCTATTATATTTACAAGTTTTCAAATGCTTTTAACCATTTTTATTTCCAACAAATATACACACACGCACGTAGCAAACAAATGAAAATATTTTAATGATAATTTTCAAATCAAATTGACAGTTAACAGAAGCCGTCCTCAGCTGCAATTGTGTTTACTCGGACGGATATCACTGCGGCAGTATTACCGCTGAAAATTTCATTCAAATCGTTTATACCATGTATGTAAAGACTATCATTATTTTACCTTTCGAAACTCTGTAGGGCATATTCATAGTCGAAATAGAATCGACTCTAACATTAGTTTTAGCTGTTTTCAACGGAAAATCTGCCAAAAAACTGCTTAGAGTAAACTTTATATCATCATGACTATTCCCCAAAATTTTTAATAAATTGTCAAAAATAGTTGTTTCTCTTAAAATTATAACCTATTGATGAAGGATATATTGAAAAGACGCAATATGCATATTTTGCATTTAAAAAACAAAATTGCAGTTAAAAAAAATACTTACATCATTAAATAAATAATAAATTTAACACAAACAAATTAAGCTAAGCTACAAAAACGGTGCATTAATTCATGCTATTTCTGGACATATATTCGGAAAATATTTGACTTAATAAAGAGGTTGAAATCAGTCCAAATCTGGCCAGAGCTGTAATTTTTAAATGCCTTTGAAAAGAAAATACTAAAAGCATTTTAAAAATGTAAGAAAAATATAATTTACGAAGGAATTGTCAAAATGTGCATATAAAATTTTAAATCAAAGAAAAGGGTAAAAGGCGCATGATTTTTTGGAAAAGTGTCAAAATAAGCATATTTTTAAAAGGTCGGTGTCAAGAAGCATCGATCTCCAAAAAGTGTCAATTTGACACTTTAGTCGCACAACGGTAACACTGCACTGCGGTAACTGAAAAGCTGTTCACTTACCGCCGACCGCTTTACCGTCGTCCGCTGTAATTCTGGGTAGAGCTATATTTATTTATTGTTTATAAATTTCATTTCAAATATGGGTCGATCTATATCAGATACCACATAAATAAAAGTTCGAAAGCATGCAAAAAGTTCATAAAAATCAATTAAAACTAAACATATTTTCATAAAAATTTCAAAACTTTTAATTGGATTTCCTAGAAAGATTTCGAGTATTGAATTCAATTTCAGTACAATAAAGTGCAAGTTTTAAGTCACCAAAAATTACATTTGATTATTCAGATTTTTTTTCGTGGAGCGTGTTGCGCATTTTCTTCGGTAAAAAAGTCAGTTTTGTGCATACATTATATGGGAGGAAAAAAAATCTAAAAAATCAACGGTAATTTTTAGCTATATTTCTCTTATAGAGTTGCATGCAATAATGTTTGCTAATGACCTACTCACAATAGCCGCGTTAAACCATGGCCATGTTGAGTAGAAGTTTACAGGTTGAAAAGAATAATGAAATTTTCGAAACTACGGGAAAAATCTTGACCCGGCAGAAAATTTCAAATTTAATACAAAATATGGGACGTCCCGACTAATATGGGACATTTGGCAACGACGCCTAATTGTAAACGTATTGTGTGAAAGACTGAAGCCCACCGTCTGTGAACTGATTGGACCTTATCAATGTGGCTTTAAACCTGGAAAATCCACCATAGACCAGGTAATCACAATCAGTGTTGCCGCGAATAATTTTTAGTGGTAGCCGAATTCCTTTAAAAAAAGGGCTAAAAAATTCGTTGTGGCTAAAAATGGGAGCTTAATTTTTTTAGTTACATATACATATATACATAAGTATACACGCAAACATTTTCAATAAGTAATGGTATAGAAAGACAATGAACTCAGGAAAAAAGCTAATATTTTGTCCAACCAAAAACCTCTTTGTATAAAAGGGGGAAATTTACGACACCAACTTGCTGGCTCCATCAAGTGATTGTACGATCAGGCTCGCGGCATATAACTTACCAGCATGCGGGGACAATATTTATTTCTTTACAAATGATGTCGAGGAAAGATCGAAATGATTAGAGCCGAAATTTCATAATTTTTCTACCATTTTGTTAAACATTGTTTTTTTTTTTAATTCACAACTGCAATATCGTGAACTTAATCTTCCACAAACTCATATAGTACAAGAAATTTCCACCAAAAAGCTTTTTAATTAGAAAATTGAGCTAATTTCACCTCTCTCGACACCAGCAGCTGGTACAATCACACCACAACAACATACACTGTCAATCGACTTGATGGGCCATTTATCAAATTAAGCACATTAAGGGCCGTAAACTTATCCATTTTAAACTATAGTTAAATCGTTTACAGATAAGTTAACATCCCTAGCACTTTTACAGTAGGTATGTATAAAAACGTAAGGAACATACAATACATATTTGTATATACATACATCGGTGTTTCTTAGTTTAAAAATTCATATCTTACATATATGAAAAAAAATTAGGTCAAATTAAGCATATACAACTTGTTCATGCCAAGTATGAATAAATTCTCCAAACGGCTAAAAAAGGGCTAGGGGCAATTTTAAATTTATGTGGCGAAAAAAACTATGGGGTAGCTAAATCTAGCCACCAAAGGGCTAAAACGGCAACACTGATCACAATACGCCAAATATTGGAAAAGACCCGCGAGAGTAAACGAGGAAGAGACGAAGTATCTCCTGTCATCAAACAAAAAGGCAGCACATTCGCGCCTTGCCACCCACGTCACTGTTGACAGTTTTAATTTCGAGAAAGTCGATAATTTGGTTTACTTGGGAACCAGCATTAACACCGATAATAATGTAAGCATGGAAATCCAACGCAGAATCACTCTTGCCAACAAGTGCTACTTTGCACTGAGTAGGCCATTCAGGAGTAAAGTTCTCTCTAGACGTACGAAAATACGAAGACCACACTCTATAAGTCACTCATCATGCCCGTGTTGGTATACGGAGCAGAAGCATGGACAATGACAACACCCGATGGGGCGGCTCTTGGAGTATTCGAGAAAAAGATTTTGCGGAAGATTTACGGGCCTTTAAGCGTTGCGTTGGCGAGTACCGCAGACGAAGGAAAGATGAGCTGTATGAGCTTTACAACGACATGGACATAGTGCAGCGAATCAAAATTCAGCGGCTCCGCTGGTTTGACCATGTCGTTCGAATGGACACCGACGCTCCAGCTCTGAAAGTATTCAACTCAGAACCCGCTAGTGGTAGCAGAGGAAGAGGGAGGCCCCCACTGCGATGGAAATACCAGGTGGAGAAGGTCTTGGCTTCACTTGGCATTTCCAATTGGCGTCAGTTGGCACAGAAGAGAAACCACTTTCGTGTTTTGTTGAACTCGGCCAAAGTCGCTTAGGCGGTTAGGCCGAATAAGAAGAAGAAGAATTGCGATATTATCGTAAGCGACAAATTATCGAAAACATTTTTTTTTTGTTGCAAATGGGTTACAAATACTAGTTACAACATCCTACAAAATCACAGACCTTGAATATTTACCGTTACGGAAAAAAAGCAAAATGAATTTTATCGTTTGCTTTGTTTACACTTTTTAGTTCCTAAAATTTTATCGTAAGCGACACTGTGTGTACAGAAGTTTATTGTAAATAACAGTTTGAACTCTAGTTTTAACCAAATTTCCATCGGCATTTGCTACAACTGAATGCCCCAAAATCAGCTTCTTTCCCTCACCAAAATTAAGTGCAATCTGCCATTATGCAATTGCAGCTGCAATCACTAAATGCAGCGTGGCTCGTCTAAGAATCAAAATTTTGTACGCCCAAGTATGATAAATATTTTATTTTATTATATTATATATTGTTTATAAATGGATTAAACTTTTATAAATCATATGTGTTGAGTCATATGTTTTTGAGAAAATTTTAAAATTTTAAAATGAGTAATAATTTTAAAATTTCAAATCACATTTCTCGACTGAATGAAAATAAGATATTGGAGCTAACTCGACGGCATCGTACAGTTTCATAAGTAAAAACACTATCAGCTGATTGCCAAAAAATGCTTACAGTGGAGATCACGTGTTTTTTGGCATGTGCTCTTATCTGTTACAATTTCTTTCGTTTGTTTTACAATTTCTTTTATTTCTATTACAATTTATTCAAAATACACAAACACGCTGAACCAAAAACACCAATACACTAACCAAAAACACACCTACAGCCTGCCAAACATACACCTACAGCCTGCCAGAAAAAAACGGTAAGAAGAAGAGTTACTTTACTTATGGAACTGTACGATGCTCGACGGCACACAGTGTTTCAAAAAACAAATAATAAGCATTCAAAATCTAAAAAAAAAAATTTTTTGAATAAAAACGTGTAAAATGCAAATATAGGATTTGACATAAAACGTAAGTTTCATAAAGTGCACGCAATCCTTTCATTGAAAGGGGTCAAAATCTGATGCATACTATAATATCTTTTCAAAGTCAATATTTGACTGCAATTTTTTTTATATATTTATTGGTTTCCCTTGACAGAGTTCATTTGTGCTTGAAATGACTCTCGCTTTTTTTAAATAGGTGGAACCCATTAGCCGCTGAATCCACAATACCCTTCGTTCGCCTAATCGCAAGGAAAAATCACGTTTTCACCATTAAGCTATTTCAATAAAGAAGTTTTACGAATACCTTAAAAGTTGTTTTTGTTTTTTGTGGCCTTTTAACCATTATATTCAACAATTTATGATGAGCATAGGGCCGTTTCTAATGAAAAAATGTTGTGGAAAAACAATAATTTCCCCATAGGTCAAATTTATACACTGAAAATAAAACTGCGTAAAAATGCCACGAAAAACTTTCATAGTCTCGGGTTTTGTACAATGTACGAAACTTGCATTCAAAATACGAACACATTTTTCACAACGAAACAATATTTTATGAACCATCCGTAAATATAACGATAGAAGTTTCGTGAGGCATTTTTTCAGTACAATTCACACTGGCCGGAGTTGGATTTCTTTTTGCATAAATTAAAGATTCTTATAGCAATATATTCTAGATATCAGTTATTTTTTATAAAAGTACATATGTCAACTAAGAAAATGTCCAAATAACTGATTGGTAGTTTCAACCCTGTGCTTTTTTCAATACGCTTTCAAAGTCATGTGTATAATTAGTGAATTGTGATGAGCTTGTAAAAGGTTGCGTTAATATAAATAAATAAAATTAGATATGGAAAATAAAGATCAAGGTATTTCTAATAATAATTAGTTAATGTGCATATCGTGTGTGTGTTTGTTTGTTTTTATTTAATGTGTTTGTAGTGCGTATTAAAAAAAAAAAATATTAACAATATTTTTGTGTTCCGTGGAGTAGAACTAGCAAGCTGACAAGTGATGACGCGAACTAATAAAAAAATGCTTAATAATTATTAGATTTTATTTGAGTAATAACATTGCTCATTTTTCCAAAATTTAACATTTTAAGCAAAGTACACGTATCCTCCTTACATAGAATAAAGCAAATTCGGAATCTGTTCACCACGTTAGTCTTGAAAACAACTGAACGGATTTGTGAACAACTTTTAATAGAGGTATTATCTTTAGGCTTGAGAATTTCTGTAGGGTTGCCATCTGTCCAAAAATAATAATATCCGCACCGTTCGTTGGATTACAGAATATGAGGTGTCAAATGAAGGTGCTTGGCTTCTTGATGTCCAATAATGTATTATCTTTTTAGTAGGACTGCCACCATTTTAAAAATTATAATAAAGTAAAAGGATACGGTCCCCGGATGTGCAATAAGGTTTTATTTTTTTAGTGGGGGTGCCACCTTTTTAAAAATTACTACCTAACAAATAAATATGAACTTTTTATTAATGACACCGGATTTGCACAGTTCATTCAATTTACAAAAAATAAGGTGTCAAGAGATTGGCACATAGATACGCAATAAATTTTTATTTTTTGGTAAATTTTATTTGAAAAGTCGAAACGAAAAAGTGCTAAGAAATCTTTTGTTTGAGTATTTAAGCTATTTTTGAGGTGTTTGAATGAGATTGGTATCAATCGAAATACGTTTGAAAGGCTTTATTCAGAACTATATTTAGTAGGGCTGCCACATGTTTAAACAAGCGAATTCAACTTGAATTGGGCGATTAGGTAATTGAAATATGTATCCCAATATGGGTGTCACACTAATGGGGTTTAAGCAAGTTTTAAAAAAAGTTTTTAAGAGGGGAAGGCGGGGCCAAGTTTGAAACTGATAACTTTCTTTTTAAAATGTATGCCAAACAAAATTAAACTGCGGCCAGTATGCAATTTATGAAAACTTTCATTTATTTTACAAAACACATGCGTAAATTACCGAACAAATCTCTGTACCAATAATTTTGTATATTATGCATTTAGAATATTTACGTGTGGTTTTAAAGTATACGAAATCTACAATTGTGTATTCGTTTTATTTATTAAATACTTCCGTACACAGTACTTGACAGAAACATGGTTTTTAAATTCGTACAATATACGAATATTTTCGTGCAATATACTTAATTGCCGGCAGTTTAATATTTCATCATATTTTTGTACCGCGTGTAATTGCGAAATTACCTGTTGGCTGCTGGGAGACGTATAATATAAATTTAAACGTTTTATATAGGAATTTGCTGGATAAAAAATACAATAAAAAAAATATTAATTTATGATTTGACATTTATAATCATTTATGGAGCTATCGATGAATCGTAAACATTGCTACCTGTGATTGCTAGCTGGCTAGTGAATTTTAAGTTTTGTTTTGTTGCTTTCTATTGTTACATATAGAGCGTTGACACATGATCTCCATGCAATGGCTTATCAGAAAAAAATTAATCATTGGTGCGCGTCCGCTGCAACACGTATGAACAGCATTCGAGACACCGATAATAAATAATCCAAAACAAATATTTGATGTTTGAACGGACCACAATTAGCCTGATGGTTTTCGTTTGATAAGACTGAAGCTCATTATTATTTATTTTCTTTCATTAAAATAAATTCTCTTTTTAGATTGAGCCTGATTTCGTCTTCTTATTCGGAACCAGAAATTATTGCTTTTTGCAATTTACTTTGGATAATAGTGTTTGTTTTTTGATGTTGGTCGGATACTGGACTCAAACCCAGGCCATGCGGAATGGTAGCGCGCACTGCTAACCACTACACCACAGCGGCCTACATTTGGAATACAAATTAAAAATAGTGAATACTTATTTAATTTTAAACTGTATGAATTGTACTCCAGTGTAAAATAGAATCAACAGTGTTTTTTATTTGGTAACACAAATTCACCATAAAACTATGGGCGGATGAATAAGGCATTTATCTGCCTATACCCGTATTTTTCGATTAAAATTTAGCTGGATATTTTAAACAAGTATGAAAATAGTCCATTTTTTATTTACAGATGGAAAGTAGACGCATACTCACAGACTATAAAAACTTTCACTTTCATTATATTTTAATCAATTTGTTAAACAAAAACGGTTTAAATTCACGACAAAAATATAATAAAAGCGTTGTGTTATAACACGTACAGTGTGGCGAATGAAAGCAACAACCGCAAGTTTTACGAAAATAATTCCGATAAATATACGAATTATTTTTGTGCATTTAAAAAAAAATCGTAAAAAAAACCAAAGAAATAAGACGAAATTCTGAGATCTGATGTCTCATATTTTCGTAGTATATACGAAAACGGTTTTGTACAATTAACGAAAACTTTCGTGCTTTAGCTACTATAGCTACTATAACCACATCTCCTCATCAGACTTCTTCACCGGGGTCACTGGGATATGAACCATTAGGCCGAGGCCACACAATGAGCGTATGAGCGGCGCCATACAGAAATGCCGCATAGAAACGGCCTCAAAAATTCTTGAGATTTTAAAATATTTTTTACCATTATTATCCTAAACTAAATGATGGCAAATTTTTAAGTATTTTTCCCTACAAAAGGAGAGGGGGGCGGTTACAAATTTAATAAATTTTTACATTTCTATTTACTTATTTTTTTAACATTGCATATTTTTTTAACGTGTACATATTCTGCTGTAGGTGGTTACATATTCTAATTCCATTAGACATAACATCAAAATGATAATTAGGGTGCTCACAGTTCTATATTATCTACTGTGTTAATTTTGCCACCTGGTAACTTTAAAACATTTTACCATGTGGTAACTTTGTTTGTTGTTGGTTCCCATACTAATTTGAGATAACACTTTTGGGTAAAATTACTCGACTTTGTCTCATGTTTATGTTTTGTGTTAAACTGGCATCTATCCCTGCAAAAATCGTTGGACCATGTAGTCTATTTGTGGTATATTGGAGTACTTACAAAAGTGTTCCTCTGTCATGCTGTAGCGGACCAACTCGTGTCTCTGCGCCAGCTTATTGTTTGTTATCCGATCACTGCTCGTGTTTTAACGAAATGTGATTGAAGTTGAGCATTTGAAAGCACATTTGCATGTCTGGCTGTAGCTGAACGTGTAGAGATGCTCGCTGTTAGTTCTTAGCTCCCAGCATGTTCGGGTTCGAATGCCGTCAGAGGCAACATGTAATTTTTAATTTTTGTCTTGGTTTTTATTAATTTCGAAAAAGCATTTGAGAAGTGAAGAACAAAAGCGTGTACAAAGGAAAAAATATAACNAGAGAGAAATATGTATGTGGTTTGTTGATGCTCTCTAAACACTAACGCGTGAAAGGCAAACGGTCTAGCAATGCGTGGTATTGTTGATCAACTTAATACTTTATTTAAACATAAGGGTTGCTCACAGTTCGAGTGTGTTATCTTGTTAAAGTTGCCACCTTTTAACTTTAGAAGTAAACTGTGAATACCCTAAATATCAAATTTCTACCGCCGCTTTATTTGTCCTGAATTCGAAAAAGCATTTATGAAGTGCAAAGAAAAGTTTATTCAAAGTAATTCCTCTATGAGGATATTTAAATAGAAACTTGTTTATAGAAAACATCGGGAGTTTAGTTTACTCATAGCTAATTAAGAGTGAGGCATTTATCAAAATCCCGCTAAAAGCTAACTACAAGTTGGTTATTATTAAGTAATTTGAAGTTAGAGGAGATCAGATTTAAGAATTTAACAAAACAATTTATCAACCATAATACAGGGTGTCCCAGAAGTAACGTGCCAAACTTTAAGGGAAGGTGGGTGGGGGGCTGAGCTCTCTGATAAACAAAAAATTTTTAGGTAATAGTGTCACCGTTTTTGAAATATTTACGTATTTATTTTTTAATAAAAAAAAAAATCGTGGCTTTTCATGTATTTTCTTTAACTGCATCTACAAACTAGGCTATACTTAGTAAATTCTTTATGTAAAATACTTCCAGATAGTTGCTCTCCATACTCAAATGCAATGTGGTTAAAATATATTAAGGAACCATCATAAAATTAGGACTATTTTGGGATTTTTAACTTTTTGATATTTTCTTCCCCAAATTTGACTATCTCTGGTGAAAAAAAATGTACTGAGCTATAACTTTACATTACATAAAAAAATTGCTCATTTCATAAAGATTTCAGAAAGGTGCCACTCTTACTGTTTCAAATAGATAAAAACAAAGTTATAGCCGCTTTTGGTCGGCCGCTGTGGTGTAGTGGTAAGCAGTGCGCGCTTCCACTCCGCAGCGCCTGGGTTCAATCCCTGGTCAAAGCAACATCGCAAAATATATAGAAAAAAAGGTTTTTTCTTAACAGCGGTCGTCCCTCGGCAGGCAATGGCAAACCTCAGAGTGTATTTCTGCCATGAAAAAAGCTATTATATTATTATTATTATATATAGCCGCTTTTGTGGGTAAAGGACTGCGACACGTTAGAATATATTTAATAGACTTAAATTTAAGTTGCTCTTGTTACCGACCAATGACATGCTAAATAGTACAAGGGTACATTATTACCTGGTCCTCACATAATTTTATGTTACTTACCGGAAAGCGGACTAGAGTCTACAACAAGGGCTATATCTATCAATATTTTTTGTAAAGGATGGGTTCACGTGAAATAAAATATACATGAGTTGTTTGAAGAAAAATTTATTCATTTATTGATAAAATATGCTCAAATTGGCGACCTTCT
>NW_016159630.1:44095-45744 GCF_001687245.7 Rhagoletis zephyria
TATCTCAGCAGCAGCTCCATTTATTTGTTCCCGCAAATGCTCTTCGTTTTGAATTGTTTTTGAATAAATTTTGTCCTTAAGACAGCCCCAGTAGAAAAAGACTAATGGATTCAGGTCTGGCGATCGAGCGGCCCACGTGATTGGCCCGTATCGTCCAATCCATCGGCGAGGATAAGTTTCGTCTAAATGAGCTCTTACTTCACGCCCGTAGTGAGCAGGGCACCCGTCATTTTGCAGCCATAGTCTTCGCCGCAGGTTTAAGGGTACATCTTCCAAAAGAGTTGGAAGCCGTTCCTGAAGGAACTCTAAATAACTGTGAGAGTTAAGCGTTGGCGGCAGTTCCACAGGTCCAAATATCTGACAATTAAAAATACCGCGCCATAAATTTATTTTGTACCGGTACTGCGAACGATCTTCTTTCATTTCGGGAGGATTGTCTATCTGTCAACTGTGAAGGTTATGTAAATTAAAATAACCATCACGTTTGCATGATGATTCATCGCTCCAAATTATTTTATTAAAAAAGTTGGGGTCTGATTCATGCATTCGCAACATTTCACGGCAAAATCTAACCCTCGACAGGTAATCTCTTTCTTGTAGAGCCTGAACACACTCACTGAAGTCGATGGACCCAGTTCCACTGCCTCTAACACAACTTCAACATCTACCGAAGCAGGACGTCCTGTTTCGCCGCCACACCTTTCAGGTATGTGACCTTAAAAAAGTGAAAGAAAAGTGAAGACGATAGTTAACATGCAAGCAAACAAGAAAGATGTACAAATTACTTACCTTCACATGATTCTCTATGGGTGGGGGGGAATACTTCACGACCCGGATGCCGACGATAGGGGTATCGCTCTGCATAGAGTCCTTGAGCAGCTCTGGCATTACAGCAAGCTTCACCGTAAATTAGGTGAATATCCGCATATTCATGCGACGTATACTGCGGCTATAACTTTTTTTTATTCGAAACAGTAAGAGTGGCACCTTTCTGAAATCTTTATTAAATGAGAAATTTTTTTATGTAATGTAAAGTTATAGCTCAGTACATTTTTTTTTACCAGAGATAGTCAAAGTTGGGGAAGAAAATATTAAAAAGTTAATATACCCAAAATAGTCCTAATTCTTATGATGGTTCCTTAATATATTTTAACCACATTGCATTTGAGTATGGAGAAGCAACTATCTGGAAGTATTTTACATAAAGAATTTACTAAGTATAGCCTGGTTTGTAGATGCAGTTAAAGAAAATACATGAAAAGGCACGATTTTTTTTAATGCAAATAAATGTAAATATTTCAAAAACGGTGACACTATTACCTGAAAATTTTTTGTTTATCAGAGAGCTCACCCCCCACCTACCTTCCCCTAAAGTTTGGCACGTTACTTCTGGGACACCCTGTATACACGAGATTTGGAAGTTTTTACCCAGACGTCCAATCGACATGTTTGAGGTATCGTTGGAAAGGTCTTGCAGAGTGTGCCCTAAAAATGTATTCAAGCTTCATAGACGATGAACCGGATTCTTAAAAATTAGGCTAAAGTGTTGCGAAACAAAAAACGTTTTTTTGCTTCTGCTTTAAGGAGGCATGTGGGTACACCCAACATATTTAGTGTTATTCTATAGGCCAATACCTTTCAAACGATAC
>NW_016159630.1:45769-55676 GCF_001687245.7 Rhagoletis zephyria
TTTGTTGATGCTCTCTAAACACTAACGCGTGAAAGGCAAACGGTCTAGCAATGCTTGGTATTGTTGATCAACTTAATACTTTATTTAAACATAAGGGTTGCTCACAGTTCGAGTGTGTTATCTTGTTAAAGTTGCCACCTTTTAACTTTAGAAGTAAACTGTGAATACCCTAAATATCAAATTTCTACCGCCGCTTTATTTGTCCTGAATTCGAAAAAGCATTTATGAAGTGCAAAGAAAAGTTTATTCAAAGTAATTCCTCTATGAGGATATTTAAATAGAAACTTGTTTATAGAAACATCGGGAGTTTAGTTTACTCATAGCTAATTAAGAGTGAGGCATTTATCAAAATCCCGCTAAAAGCTAACTACAAGTTGGTTATTATTAAGTAATTTGAAGTTAGAGGAGATCAGATTTAAGAATTTAACAAAACAATTTATCAACCATAATACAGGGTGTCCCAGAAGTAACGTGCCAAACTTTAAGGGAAGGTGGGTGGGGGGCTGAGCTCTCTGATAAACAAAAAATTTTTAGGTAATAGTGTCACCGTTTTTGAAATATTTACGTATTTATTTTTTAATAAAAAAAAAAATCGTGGCTTTTCATGTATTTTCTTTAACTGCATCTACAAACTAGGCTATACTTAGTAAATTCTTTATGTAAAATACTTCCAGATAGTTGCTCTCCATACTCAAATGCAATGTGGTTAAAATATATTAAGGAACCATCATAAAATTAGGACTATTTTGGGATTTTTAACTTTTTGATATTTTCTTCCCCAAATTTGACTATCTCTGGTGAAAAAAAATGTACTGAGCTATAACTTTACATTACATAAAAAAATTGCTCATTTCATAAAGATTTCAGAAAGGTGCCACTCTTACTGTTTCAAATAGATAAAAACAAAGTTATAGCCGCTTTTGGTCGGCCGCTGTGGTGTAGTGGTAAGCAGTGCGCGCTTCCACTCCGCAGCGCCTGGGTTCAATCCCTGGTCAAAGCAACATCGCAAAAAATATAGAAAAAAAGGTTTTTTCCTTAACAGCGGTCGTCCCTCGGCAGGCAATGGCAAACCTCAGAGTGTATTTCTGCCATGAAAAAAGCTATTATATTATTATTATTATATATAGCCGCTTTTGTGGGTAAAGGACTGCGACACGTTAGAATATATTTAATAGACTTAAATTTAAGTTGCTCTTGTTACCGACCAATGACATGCTAAATAGTACAAGGGTACATTATTACCTGGTCCTCACATAATTTTATGTTACTTACCGGAAAGCGGACTAGAGTCTACAACAAGGGCTATATCTATCAATATTTTTTGTAAAGGATGGGTTCACGTGAAATAAAATATACATGAGTTGTTTGAAGAAAAATTTATTCATTTATTGATAAAATATGCTCAAATTGGCGACCTTCTACTCTAATACAAGCTCCGCACCTTTTAAGAAAAGGCGCTTTTAGAGATCTTAAACTCAATTGGGTTATCTCAGCAGCAGCTCCATTTATTTGTTCCCGCAAATGCTCTTCGTTTTGAATTGTTTTTGAATAAATTTTGTCCTTAAGACAGCCCCAGTAGAAAAAGACTAATGGATTCAGGTCTGGCGATCGAGCGGCCCCGAGGATAAGTTTCGTCTAAATGAGCTCTTACTTCACGCCCGTAGTGAGCAGGGCACCCGTCATTTTGCATCCGTAGTCTTCGCCGCAGGTTTAAGAGTACATCTTCTAAAAGAGTTGGAAGCCGTTCCTGAAGGAACTCTAAATAACTGTGAGAGTTAAGCGTTGGCGGCAGTTCCACAGGTCCAAATATCTGACAATTAAAAATACCGCGCCATAAATTTATTTTGTACCGGTACTGCGAACGATCTTCTTTCATTTCGGGAGGATTGTCTATCTGTCAACTGTGAAGGTTACGTAAATTAAAATAACCATCACGTTTGCATGATGATTCATCGCTCCAAATTATTTTACTAAAAAAGTTGGGGTCTGATTCATGCATTCGCAACATTTCACGGCAAAATCTAACCCTCGACAGGTAATCTCTTTCTTGTAGAGCCTGAACACACTCACTGAAGTCGATGGACCCAGTTCCACTGCCTCTAACACAACTTCAACATCTACCGAAGCAGGACGTCCTGTTTCGCCGCCACACCTTCCAGGTATGTGACCTTAAAAAAGTGAAAGAAAAGTGAAGACGATAGTTAACATGCAAGCAAACAAGAAAGATGTACAAATTACTTACCTTCACATGATTCTCTATGGGTGGGGGGGAATACTTCACGACCCGGATGCCGACGATAGGGGTATCGCTCTGCATAGAGTCCTTGAGCAGCTCTGGCATTACAGCAAGCTTCACCGTAAATTAGGTGAATATCCGCATATTCATGCGACGTATACTGCGGCTATAACTTTTTTTTATTCGAAACAGTAAGAGTGGCACCTTTCTGAAATCTTTATTAAATGAGAAATTTTTTTATGTAATGTAAAGTTATAGCTCAGTACATTTTTTTTTACCAGAGATAGTCAAAGTTGGGGAAGAAAATATTAAAAAGTTAATATACCCAAAATAGTCCTAATTCTATGATGGTTCCTTAATATATTTTAACCACATTGCATTTGAGTATGGAGAAGCAACTATCTGGAAGTATTTTACATAAAGAATTTACTAAGTATAGCCTGGTTTGTAGATGCAGTTAAAGAAAATACATGAAAAGGCACGATTTTTTTTAATGCAAATAAATGTAAATATTTCAAAAACGGTGACACTATTACCTGAAAATTTTTTGTTTATCAGAGAGCTCACCCCCCACCTACCTTCCCCTAAAGTTTGGCACGTTACTTCTGGGACACCCTGTATACACGAGATTTGGAAGTTTTTACCCAGACGTCCAATCGACATGTTTGAGGTATCGTTGGAAAGGTCTTGCAGAGTGAGTCCAGAAAATGTATTCAAGCTTCATAAACGAATAACCGGATTCTTAAAAATTAGGCTAAAGTGTTGCGAAACAAAAAACGTTTTTTTGCTTCTGCNTCGCTTATATATACACGAGATTTGGAAGTTTTTATCCCGACATCCGTGAGGTAAACGTGTTTTGGTTCGTGTCTCCACTACGAGATACTTTGGTATGTATGTGGCGTCTGTATGTACCATCATTTAATTTTTTTCAAACTTTCAGGAATTAAAGTACAAAAAAAAACTAAGAAGGTTTTGTTCCAGGATGTTTTGATTCGTATGCCTTTGTGGGCGTGGCTGCTGTCTGAAATTCTAAAAAAGGCAATTTTTAAAACTACCACTGGGCCCGCACTACTCAGTCCATGTCATTGAATTGGATATCAATAGAAGGGTCTTCAAACAAGCTATCTAACACTATCTTTCGTGTTTATAAAATATAAATACGTCATAACGTTATCGCCTGAAAACTAAAAATCGGGCTTCTGAAAATATACATTTCGGGCATTTTCTCAAAACCTGGCCAGTCGAAATTATTCGAAACCTAAGCTTTCATCTGATATATAGCTTATATCTGGGAAAACTCTTGTTGTGGAGATATTGCGATTCAAATTGAAAAAATGTCGCTCCAAAAAGGGTCAAATGGTTAAAAATTAACNAGACATGGCTTAATCGATTTCTTTTTTCATCCTGATCATTTATGTATACATTTGTCTATATCTATCTCGATTCGTTTTGGCTGTTACAAACAACCGTTATGTGAACAAAATTAATATACCCTTGTGCACAAGTGCGCTCGGGTATAAAAATAACATACAAAGTTGCCCGAAAAAATTTGCCATTTCCCGATTGCTACTTAAACCGAAATTCCCTGCAAATCGGGGAATTTCCTCCAAGTGGACAAGTTCAAGGATGCAGCTGTGCTAATCACTTCGTACATGTCTTGGAAACCGCAATTTGTGTGTTTTTTAGAGTTTTTTTCAGTCACCTGCCGAAATTGTAACATTTTTCTCCATTTTAATTGCAGGTATATACACAGTATTTAACTATGTTACATGGGTTTATCACCCGCACCTACCTGGAAAGACGCGTACACTGAAAATAAAATTTCGTGAAAGTGCTACGAAAATACGTAGTGTTGGCTTTGTACAATGTACGAAACTTTCGTTCATAATACGAACACATTTTTCACAACAAAACGAGATTTTACGAACCATACGTAAGTATAACGAAAGGACTTTCGTAAGGCATTTTTTCAGTACAATTTACGAAATCTTACGTTTATTTTACGAAACACATTCGTAAAGCACTGAACAAATCTCTGTACGAATAATTTTGTATATTGTAGGAAGGCATTCGTAACATTCACGTATGGTTTTAAATTTACGAAATCTACAATTCTGTATTCGTACAATTTAGTTAATACTTTCGTATAATGTACTAATGCAGAAACATGTTTTTTAAATTCGTACAACATACGAATATTTTTGTACAATATACTCAATTACCGGCAGTTTAATACTTCATAATATTTTTTGTATCGCGTGTCATTGCGGAATTAATTGTTGGCTGCTGTGCAACGTATAATATAATTTTAAACGTTTTAAAAAGGGATTTGCTGGATAAAAAAAGTAAGTGCGTCTGGGCCACATTGGAGAAGTTTAACTTACGTTACATATTTAGTTTGCCTCATAACCAATATACAAATGTCCATACATACATCTGCTTTTGCTTAGGTTTATTTTTTTGTATTTTTTTTCNCGAAAATACGTAGTGTTGGCTTTGTACAATGTACGAAACTTTCGTTCATAATACGAACACATTTTTCACAACAAAACGAGATTTTACGAACCATACGTAAGTATAACGAAAGGACTTTCGTAAGGCATTTTTTCAGTACAATTTACGAAATCTTACGTTTATTTTACGAAACACATTCGTAAAGCACTGAACAAATCTCTGTACGAATAATTTTGTATATTGTAGGAAGGCATTCGTAACATTCACGTATGGTTTTAAATTTACGAAATCTACAATTCTGTATTCGTACAATTTAGTTAATACTTTCGTATAATGTACTAATGCAGAAACATGTTTTTTAAATTCGTACAACATACGAATATTTTTGTACAATATACTCAATTACCGGCAGTTTAATACTTCATAATATTTTTTGTATCGCGTGTCATTGCGGAATTAATTGTTGGCTGCTGTGCAACGTATAATATAATTTTAAACGTTTTAAAAAGGGATTTGCTGGATAAAAAAAGTAAGTGCGTCTGGGCCACATTGGAGAAGTTTAACTTACGTTACATATTTAGTTTGCCTCATAACCAATATACAAATGTCCATACATACATCTGCTTTTGCTTAGGTTTATTTTTTTGTATTTTTTTTCTATCTGTATGTATATGTATCCCTACATCTACCCTGTTTGTTCTAATTACATTTATTTTATTCCGTTTTCATTTGTCTTCATTTTTATCTTTATACTCTATCGATAACAAAATCGATAGTAACACCAATCAAAATATCGACAACAAAACCAATAAAAATATCGATACCAAATTCGATAAAAATATCGATAGCAAAATTGATAACAAAATCGATAGTAAAATTGATAACAAAAACGATAGCAAAATCGATAAAAATATCTATTAAACTACCTATAACAAAATCGATAACGAAATCGATAAATATCGACAACAAAATCGATAAATATCGGTATCAAAATCGATCAAAAATCGACAAACATCGACAAAAAATAGATAAATATCAACAGAAAAACCGATAAATATCGGTNATTTTTTTTCTATCTGTATGTATATGTATCCCTACATCTACCCTGTTTGTTCTAATTACATTTATTTTATTCCGTTTTCATTTGTCTTCATTTTTATCTTTATACTCTATCGATAACAAAATCGATAGTAACACCAATCAAAATATCGACAACAAAACCAATAAAAATATCGATACCAAATTCGATAAAAATATCGATAGCAAAATTGATAACAAAATCGATAGTAAAATTGATAACAAAAACGATAGCAAAATCGATAAAAATATCTATTAAACTACCTATAACAAAATCGATAACGAAATCGATAAATATCGACAACAAAATCGATAAATATCGGTATCAAAATCGATAAAAAATCGACAAACATCGACAAAAAATAGATAAATATCAACAGAAAAACCGATAAATATCGGGAACAAAAGCGACTAATATCGATAACAAAATCGATTAATATAGATATCAAAATCGATAAAAAATATCGCTAACAAAATAATAAAAAATATCGAATACAAAATCGATAACAAGGCGATAAAAACATGGATAACAAAATCGATAAAATTATCGATTATTATATCGATAAGTCCCGAAAATATTGATGGCAAACTTTATAACAATACCGATAAAAATTTCGATATCAAAATCGGTAAAACTATCGATAACAAAACTGATAAAAATATCGATTATTTTACTGATGTCTCGAGAATCCTGAAAATATCTAAAATCCCAAAATAGTTCCCAGATTGAGTCTCTGTGTCTCTCTCTTATCCTTTCCTCTTTAATTACCTTTATTTTAATCTTTCTTGCCCTATCTTCATCTTTAATTTTGTCGGTATCCTCATCATCATCTTTGTTTTTAATTTTATGTTTATCATTTTCTTCATCAACATTTCCCCTTCACCTTTGCCCTTATATATATAAGTAAAGTGTTTAAATTTACCTTGGTCTTCGTTTTTACCTTTATCTTACACATCTTTGTTTTTGTTTTTGTTTTTATTTTTACCTTTGCCTTTATAATTTTCTTTATCTATGTACGTACTCACCTTTACTTTCATTCTTGTATTGGTGTTTCTAAGTGATATCCTCAAACCTTTTATTAGCAAGTTTTTGTTAAATTAATACCACTTCAGCCCCAACCATTTCCGTTGCATCATTTTCGTTCCATACACACAAGAAGTACTAGTTTCAGCCCCAACCATTTCCGTTGCATCATTTCCGTCGCATCATTTCCGTTTAATCACTTCCCTTGCATCATTTCCGTTGCACCATTTCCGTGTGCGATTTCCGCTGGATTTTCCAATTTACTCCCAACCAACCAACCGGCGCTAAGGAAGTTTCACTTCAACAATACAAAACTAAATATTAAAGCTGTGGATATACTATGCTGTTAAGCATACGACGGTTTTAACATCGCCTACGCTGCGCCTTGGGCTGCTTGGACTTGATAAATAGGCAATTTCATCAGTTACCTATCAACGGCAAGCCTAAGCCAGGAGCACTAGTTAATGTAATTAAAAGTAAGTACATGTATGACTTTTCACTGAAACTTACTTTTCAGACGCCTTATAATTTTCCTTCAATGTATAGTCGTCAAGGAAACAAACATCGATGCAGCTGCGAACCTGTCAAGTGCCTCTACATAAAAATATTGTAATGTTTTATATATATATATATTTATTTATATTTTATATTATTTATTATATTTATTTAATCCCAACGGTTTTACCCTCCATTCCCGCCCATCCGCACGAGGGGCGCAGTCCGCATGACGTACGGAACCAATATTTTAAATTTTTGTGCCGAGTCACGATAGGCACGAGTTTGTTAAGTGTCGAGATCTAAAACTGTTCAGCTACAGAACTAAATTCATCAGCTGATTTTATGTATTTATGTCCATAATTCACTTATTGAGAGAGGAGAGTATCGCTTTCTTAATGCTGAAAAGCGGATCTGATATATCAAACGTGCTGGAGTGAGAGTTAAAATCCTGGCATAAGCAACGGAGTGGGTCGTGCAATTCAAAATTGGTTTTACAAGCTTTCAGAAATATGGGACAAAAGTGTCTTGATACGCGTGAGGGAACATTAAAGCTTACATCAGCCAGAAGAGACGGACTTGAAATTGAGCCTGTCAGTAATTTAACCATAAAAATTATACCAAGCATTTCCCTGCGACTGGCAAGTGTAGGAAGGTTAATAAGTTTTAAGCGACTCGTATAAGGTGGAAGATTATATTGAGAATCCCATCGGAAATTTCTTAAAGCAAAAAGTAGGAATTGTTTTTGAATTGATTCTATCTTGTCTGAGTAAATTTGATACCTTGGATTCCAAACCACCGAGCCGTATTCCAAAATCGGCCTAACTAATGTTGTAAACAGGGTTTTAGTGATATAAGGTCACTAAATTCTTTTGACCATCGTTTCACAAATGCAAGTACACCTTTAGCCTTGTTGACTGTCACATTAATGTGAAGATTAAAATTAAGCTTAGGATCCATTGTGATACCAAGGTCCACAAAATTGTATACCTGTTCCAGGTTATGGTTATGGTAAAGTAAAACCAGTATTTTTCAATTTCTTCATATTTTATATCTTATTATATTTAGTTTTGTTGAGTCTCAAAGTTTAACACTGCATCAATATACTTTATTGAATGAGGCCTAAGCAATAAAAAATATATAGTATAGAACCTACTCGTATGCATATAGATAAAAGATTTAAGTTTTATTATAGGTAAAATAACCGTTTTTATTAATTCTAAACTACAGTGTAGTCAGAAAATTCTTCTTCTTTCGTAGAACGTATGATTGCCTTTATTATTAACACTATAAAAAACATGACTAAAATTATAGCACAACACTTTAATCATTGATGTTAAGCCTTTTTGCAAAATGTTTTGTTAAACAAAACGCCTAAAAATAACCATAAAAACAAAATAAAAGTGTTGTGTTATAATTCCTAATATGTTTTTTACAGTGTGGAGAATGAAAGCAAAATCGTACATTCTACGAAACAAGCGCAGATTTTACGAAAGTAATTTCGTTAAATATACGAATTATTTCTGTGCATTTTACAAACATTTCGTAAAAAAATAAAGAAATAGTACGAATTTTTTTTAGTATAATAGTACGAAATTCGTTAGTAAATAATACGAAATTCTTTAGTAAATAGTACTAATTCTTTAGTAAATAGTACGAATACATTCGTAAAATGTACTAAAAATCTGATGCCTCATATTTTCGTAGTATGTACGAAAACGGTTTTGTACAACCAACGAAAACTTTCGTGGCTCAAAATGACGAAAAATTCCGTAAGATTTACGCAAGTTTTCGTTATATTTACGCAGATTTTATTTTCAGTGTACAATATTACCCACTTCTTCTTCTTCTTTTTGGCGCTGTAACCGCCTAAGCGATTTTGGCCGAGTTTAGCAAAGCACGCCAGTCGTTTCTCCTCTGTGCCAACTGACGCCAATTGGAAACGCTAAGTGATGCTAAGTCCCCCTCCACCTGCTCTTTCCATCGCAGTGGGGGCCTCCCTCTTCCTCTGCTACCAGTTGAATACTTTTAGAGCTGGACCGTCGGTGTCCATTCGAACGAGATGACCAAGCCAGCGGAGCCGCTGTATTTTAATTCGCTGCACTATGTCCATATCGTTGTAAAGCTCATACAGCTCATCGTTCCATCGTCTGCGGTACTCGCCGTCGCCAACGCGTAAAGGCCCGTAAATCTTCCGCAAAATCTTTCTCTCAAACACTCCAAGAGCCGCCTCATCGGATGTTGTCATTGTCCATGCTTCTGCGCCATATACCAGCACGGGCATGATGAGTGACTTATAGAGCGTGGTTTTCGTACGTCGAGAGAGGACTTTACTCCTGAATTGCCTACTCAGTCCAAAGTAGCACTTGTTGGCAAGAGTGATTCTACGTTGGATTTCAATGCTGACATTATTATCGGTGTTAATGCTGGTTCCCAAGTAAACGAAATTCTCTACTTTCTCGAAATTGTAACTGTCAACAGTGACGTGGGTGCCAAGGCGCGAATTTGCTGGACTGTTNAACCGCCTAAGCGATTTTGGCCGAGTTCAGCAAAGCACGCCAGTCGTTTCTCCTCTGTGCCAACTGACGCCAATTGGAAACGCTAAGTGATGCTAAGTCCCC
>NW_016159630.1:55686-65174 GCF_001687245.7 Rhagoletis zephyria
CTTTCTCGAAATTGTAACTGTCAACAGTGACGTGGGTGCCAAGGCGCGAATTTGCTGGACTGTTTGTTTGATGACAGGAGATACAATATTACCTACAGTTGTACATAAATATGTATGTATGAATGCATTTAGTTCACCCAATGTGACGCTACTACTTACATACATATGTATAAATTGCCACTGAGCAAAACTACTTGAGAAAAATGCATTAGTTTAATAGCACGAGTGCAACACCGTACACGTGATAGAAGTAAAACTTCTTAAAAAAGCACATGTGTGCGCCCCACACCCGCACATAAGGACAAAGTGACTGATTACGACGACAAAAATAGAAAAACAAAAGTCTTTAAATCTTATCACCAGGAAACGGATTTTATGGAAATTGCATTTTTTTCTACTAAAGAGATAGAGTATATTCGATTAAGAATGTCCACGATTTAGCTTTCCCTGATTCCATATATACTACACATTTAATGTTGCCTTTTTTTGCCTTTTTTAAGATATTTGCCTTTTTTTGCCTCTTTTAAGATATTTGCCTTTTCTACCTTTAAAAAAGTGATTATAGCATTTACAATTTTTTTTTAAAGCGCAGAGACCTCTTGCCAAATTGGTGTTGGAAAAATTCAAAGCCGTTTTCTCAGCTAACGAAGGCTTGGAGACAATAAGGGGTGTAGATAAAATTATAAAGGGCGAGGAAAACGCCCTTATTCCTGATAATATGAACGTTTCAAACGTTCCATATTTAAATTGGGCGCGGCTTGTATCAACTTACGTCGAGCACACATTTGCCAGAAAACTTCAAAATGCATCTTGTGGTTCAATGTTACTACAACTATACAGATTAAAGTTGTATGAGTTAATATAAACATTTCTAAAATAAATGTATTTTTTGATTGATCTTCGTATTTTCTGTCTTTTTTAGTGCCTTATTTTGCTTTTTTTGCAATACCTAGTGCCTTTTCCTGCCTTTTTCGCTATTTTGTTTTGCCTTTTTTGCAACACCTAGTGCCTTTTCCTGCCTTTTTCGCTATTTTATTTTGCCTTTTCCAGCCTATTTCGTTACTTTATTTTGCCTTTTTTATAGATTTTTAGGTCCTAAAAATCCGTTCCCTGCTTATCACACATACCTTTCTAATACCTCTTATAAACCAGTCCACAATGTAACACACAAATTTTTACTTTTAACGCAACGCAGCAGCTTTGGCAGAAGCGCAAAGTTGGGTTTTCTATCGTGCGTCGAATTAAATAATTTTTAGTTTGAAGCCGCTGTGGTGTAGTGGTAAGCAGTGCGCGCTTTCACGCCGCAACGCCTGGGTTCAATTCCTGGTCGAAGCAAGATCGCAAAAAATATAGAAAAAAGGTTTTTTCTTAACAGCGGTCGTCCTCGGCAGGCAATGGCAAACCTCCGAGTGTATTTCTGCCATGAAAAACAGCTTCTCATAAAAATACAATCGCCGTTCGGAGTCGGCGTAAAACTGTAGGTCCCTCCGCTTTGTGTGAGAACATCAAGGCGCACGCCACAAATCGGAGGAGAAGCTCAGCCAAACACTAACATATGTGTAAGCGCCAATCTATATAAAGTTTGAAGCGATGATAAAACAGTTTTGTTTGTCATTTTATTCTTAATAACAACTAATAGTTTTGTCAAAATGGAAAGTGAGGCGTGAGGTATGTACTTTATTTTGGGATTTTGTTAATATACAATATAGTTATTTGTAATACCCTATTAATAATACCTTTTTTATAAATTGCCTTTTTTATTGAAAAATTTTTGAAATTTTTATAATAGTTAGAGTTATTAAAAAAGTTCCAACGAGTACAGCAATTTCTCTTCAACAGTTCGAAAATCAATCAAATTGTCAATGTAAAAATATCACGAACTCGTACCCCCTTTTCCCCCTTCATTAAATAGAGCATCTTTTTCTTAAGTCGTTTATTGGAACGAATCGAGAATATAGGAGGACAAAAAGGTTTACTCCATATGTATTTGACAGATTTCAATGAAATTTGGTATCCAGGGGTTTTCGTTGTCAATGTTTCGAAACTGATGTCAAATTTTCAAAATTCAGAATAGCGTATAGCGTAAATGTATAGAATGTTATGAAGCTCGGTATCCAGAGATTTTCGTCGCCTGTGGTTTCGAAATTGATATTAAATTTTCAAAAATCGAAATGGCGGATACAATATGGCGGACCACTTGTTTTTTAATTATAGTTTGTTATGAAACTTGGTATTCAGAGCTCCTCGTTATCTTTGATTACGAAATTGAAATTAAATTTTCAAAATTCAAAATGGGTTCAAATGGTGCTAAGGGTAATTCATTGCGTTAAAAGTAAAACGCCTATTGTTCGGGACGCCATATTTGAACCTCCATTTTGAATTTTTGAAAATATAATATCAATTTCGAAATCAGTGACGACGAAAATCTCTGGATATGAAGCTCCATAACAATCTATACATTTTTGAGTAAATCGTCCACCATATTGGATCCGCCATATTGATTTTTTTAAATTAAATTTTAATTTCGAAATCAGTGATGACAAAAAGCTCTGGATACCAAGCTTCATAACAATCTATACATTTATTAATAAATCGTCCGCCATATTGGATCCGCCATTTTGAATTTTGGAAGTTTAATTTAATATTCGAACTCAGTGACGACAAAAATCCCTAATTACCAGTTTCATTGAAATCTGTTAAATACATATGGAGTAAATACCAAGCTTCATAAAAACTTATACATTTTTGAAGACATCGTCCGCCATATTGGATCCGCCATTTTGATTTTTGAAAATTTAATATCAATTTCGAAATCATTGACGACTTAGTTTAATATTCGAAATCAGTGATGATGGAAATCCCTAAATACCAAATTTTATTGAAATCTGTCAAGTACATATGGAGTAAACATTTTTGTCGTCCTATATTGTCGATTCGTCCCTATGTGACCCGGTAGAAATCTTAACAAAAATGAACTACGTGACAATCAGACAAATACAGTTGTTTATTGTATCCAAAGTTGGTACCAAGCTGATAAGTTTTTATCATTTCTCATAATTTTTTTTTTTTTAATTCAATTTATTCGAATACAAAGGATATGATCATTCTTTTTCGCTTTATTCCGTATTCGAAAAATTATATGTTTCAATGGACATATCGATTTGAAGACATAATTTAGAATGAGATAATATTTTTAGCAATTTATTTGAGAAAAATAAAACATTTAGATTATTGTTTGTATTTTCGTCGATTTTACAATAATAAAATAATTGATATCAAACAAAACACCTCTTTGAGGTAAAATTTTCGAGTGACGAAAGTTGAACTAGAAACACAAAATTTATGATATCAATTTCGTGACGAAAATTATACGCATTTTTTAACTGCCTTTGAAACGTACGGAAAATTTTTTTTCTATTCATTCCGAACGTTTGCGAAATTCCGTCTACTGCTAGAAACACAAAATTTATGATATCAATTTCGTGACGAAAATTATACGCATTTTTTAACTGCCTTTGAAACGTACGGAAAATTTTTTTTCTATTCATTCCGAACGTTTGCGAAATTCCGTCTACTGCTAGAAACACAAAATAAAAAACAGAACTTTTGCAACGACTCGTATGTAAAAAATCGAAAATTTTACCTCAAAGAGGTGTTTTATTTGATTTGGTTTACTGAAGATATATATATATATATTTAAGCCGAGTAAGTCCTTGCAGAATGATAAGATGTTAATTGCAAATTTTCACAGTTGAAAATTTGTATGCAATGAAAAAAATTAAACGCCACCTCAAAATTATGCGCCCGTTCGCCCCGCTTGCCCAGCCCTAAAGCCGGCCTTGTATGTATGTATATGAAGTGATGGGTTGCACGAAATAAGGCTTCCGCTGCGTTTTATTACAAGCTTCAAGAATTCTCTCTATTCAATATTTCAACGACAGAATATTGAGTTAGTGATGACGGGTTGGAGGCTTATTGGGGTTTGTAAATCGTTATCGTAGGAATGCAATATGAAAATTAAGGGATGCGAATATAAGGAAATAGAAGGGAACGGATTTTCTTCCACTTCCTTATTAATGCAATACAAGTAGCAATCGGTAGAACATTTTACGATCCCACGTCGTAACTTAACGGTGAATGGGGGTAAGGAAAGGCGGCATCATTTAGTAGGAATCGCATTGCGTACTTTTACGAACATGAAAGTAAGATATTTTTTATGGGGAACTTTCTAATTTCCTCGGGTTGGATATCATGTGGGGCAGAGCAGGAAAGCAGAAAGGAATCAGTGTAACATCATCCCCAGACTAGGCATCACCCCTACCGCTGCATGCATACACACTTACATGATGTTTGATGGCTTAGTCAAAACCAAAAGGAATTGCTTACGGTATTAAGGAATATCAGTGAGTAGAGAAATTGCGTTATAAAATTGTGAAGGGATTAAGCTTCCGAAATGCATTGGCTTGGAAAATGGTTTCCTGGCGATAAAAGCGTGGATTTTCATAGTCTCAACACATTCAATTCGAAATTAAATTTCTATTCGTAAGAATGTTCATACTTCATTCGTTAAATACATGGTAAAATACACACGTACTTATGTACATACATACAGCAAATAACTTTAAAGTTTTAACAGACGCATGTACATAAGGCACGGCCAATGGAAAAAGTTTTGTCTGGCTAGCAGTAGCTTTTATGAAAATGAGCTTCGTCGTCAATAACACTGTCAGATCAAATCGGTGTTGAGTATAAACAAATGCGAGTGATAGTTTAGGTTAATGGCTTTTTTCGAGCTTAGCTCAAATAAGGAAGATAGCCTTGATTGAATTCTTGCACACAATTTATTGTTTAATTTGGTAAAGTTCTTGAAAACTGTTCTTAGAAAATACTCATATAAAGGGTTATTATAGGCTACTATAAAACACGCTGGTGGCGCTGAAGTAGAATTATTTATAAAAGTCGTATGATTAACCCATTTCGTTCAAATTCGCAACGTGAGCTACCTGTATGATGGAAAATTCGTTTCCTAAAAATGGACTCGCTTGAGTTTAGGTATTTAGAAAATTCGTATATTTTATAAAATCTGATTGAAATTCATAATGCGTATTTATTTTATGACAAGCAGACGAATTTACTTTTCAGATGGCTAAATTAAGGATGCGTTTAAGTATGAATATGAAGTCCGCAACATTATGTAAGCGCACCTTTGTCTGACGCCCTCATACACCCTAAATGCGATCTTGCGTCTACCTCCGATTGACGAAATAGCGCGGGGCGGCCGTTGTTACAGCAGTAATACTCAAAGAAACCAGTTCATAAATATTAAGACGAATGGTAAAAGTGGCGAATTGACAAGGAAAGATTCGACCACATCCGTCCAAGAAGGAACACGGTAGTTATAACAATGGTTTCATTTGAACGATATTCAAGAAATCACACGACTCATTTCATTCTGTGGGACAGCGAGGATTTTGAGCCCTCCTATAACTGAAAACGCTCATCTGTGCTCTTAAGTTATAGGACTTTTATTGGTTTACATGGTACATCGGACCAATGATGAAGCTGCAAGATCATAGAAGAATATTACGTACGCTTGGCAGAGGTCACACTGGTGGAAATAAGACCGTCAGCAAAACTCATGACATCGAAAGGGATTAGTATTCCATATGGTATCACAACGCTACTATTCTTGGCCTATGTGTGAGGAGGATTCTGCCCTTTAGTCGTTTCAATTTGAACTAAAAATGTTTGCTTTTAAATGATATTTTTGTATTGGCCAAAACAAAAGATCTAATTAGGCGCCGCGAAGCAAGCGGGCATTGGCTAGTTTATACTATTTGTAAAAACAGTTTACTAAGAAAAGGAAAAAATAACTTTGTTTATTCCAAAAATACAATCAAACAAAAAATATGATATACATAATTCATTTGAAGAAAGTAATATTCACAAAATATTTTTAATTAAAGAAAAGTTTAACAAAGCATTAAAAAAATACGCATATGAAAGAGCACAAACCCAGCTCGTTTTAAATTTGAGTGTGTACGTTATAAAATATGTCGTTGTGAATTGCACAGATGCTTTTTCGTAATTAAGAAGAAAAAAACTATTTAATTTTATGTTCCTTCTGATGGTAATTGAAATCGGACCCTCCTGGCAACAACTAATTGTATCAAACGTCCCTGCAGTACGGGGGAGCGACTACANCAGTACGGGGGAGCGAGTACAGGATAAACACCGTCAATTACCGACCGACTACTTGCAGTGTATTTCATCGATTACTTTTACAAGGCAATGTCGGTAGTCACCATCGGCTCTCTCTGCACTACCGGGAGTTACTAAAGTAGTCACCTGCGTGGTTTATGGGCGCCCTCTGTCATAGTTTTTCGCTATTCTGCTTCCGACTGGTTCGACTATGCACTACCATGTGCATTACCATGGGATAATAGAGTAGCTACTTACTTAGGAGTCGGTGCAGTAGCGGTTCAAAAGTAGCGATTGACTCCAGCAGTACTGGAGGGATATGAAAAAGTATCCGAGACGTGCGAAACGCCATCCGTGCAGTGAAAAATGCTTCATTTTAATACGGGCGTATTTGAATTGAATATTTCCATTATACGTAGTGTATGTATAATGGAAATATTAAATTTTGCACAATTTTCACTTGATTTAAATACGAACATTTTTAAACGGTAATCATTTTTGCAAAGCGTTTTTTTCCTCAGTGTAATAAAATAACATTTTCGCTTTATTTTCTGACATTCGGCTGCCTTGTAGTCAAATTTTAAAGGCAATTTTTCAAATAGGGCCGTGTCAAAATCTTTCTTCTCGCTCTAATTACTTCACCTGGTATAATTCCGCCATGGCATGGAACAAACAAAAGTTGCCGTTCCGGTTCGTAGCATAAATATGTACGTATGTAAAAAAAAGAGAATATTGTTTTGAGTTTTATCTTCAGTTAAAATTTCTGCATTATCATCACTTACTTTACTATATCCGAACTGTGGATCTATTTAACTAAGACGAAGCGAACATGTGGTAGGATATAGTGATGTAAAAATATGTAAAATTTTACTACTCTCAGACTTCTTAATTTGAATGTATGTATACTCGGTACAAGCACGTGGGATAAATGACGCAATAAACAGGTGAAGTAATAAACCCGCTTCATCGCTTTATTTTCTGACATTCGGCTGCATTATAGCCACATTTTTTAGACAAATTTTCAAATAAGGTAGTGTCAAAATCTTCTCACTCTAATATTACTTCACCTGGTATAATTCCACCATGGGTGGGGTGCATGTAGGGATGCAAATTTTGAGGAGTAACGTCGATACATCGTTGTCTCGATACATCGGAGAAATCAACATCGATGCCAAAATAAATCGGCAGAAAATCAGCGATATATCGATGGTTTCCGATGTTTTATAACTTGCTAGGCCCTAGTGAGATTAAGAGCCAATTTCAAATGAATATTTAAACGGCACTTAAGTTTACTTGTGGATTGTTGCTTAAATGCCATTTAGCTTTCGTTGGATTTCAGACATGGGCGTAGCCAGGATGAAATCTAGGGGGGACTATACAAAAAAATTTCAAAACCAATCATTTACCAATAGAGGTAAAAATGTTGTACAAATACACATAAACAAAAGTTCACAAAAGTTGATATAAAACTATTCGTCGATTTAAATACATAGTTAACTTTTTACTACGCATGTTTATTTTACGAGGAGGAAGCATCGAAAGGTTAACCCTGTCAGTGTGAGGCTTTAAACCAAACTAAACTTCCAACCGTCATGTACCGTTCCCCTCCCGGTACCACCATCAAGGATTTCGTCGGGATTATAACATTCTATGACTGATAAGGTTATAGGTCTATTCTCTTCTTCTTCTTCTTCTTATTTGGCGCTATAATACGCCAGTCGTTTCTCTTCTGTGCCAACTGACGCCAATTTGAAATGCCAAGTGATGCCAGAATACTTTCAGAGCTGGAGCGTCGGTGTCCATTCGATCGACACGGTCAAGCCAGTGGAGCCGCTGTATTTTAATTCGCTGCACTATGTCCATGTCATTGTAAATCTCATACAGTTCATCGTTCCATCGTCTGCGGTACTCGCCGTCGCCAACGCATAAATGCCCGTAAATCTTCCGCAAAATCCTTCTCTCGAATACTCCAAGAGCCACCTTATCGGATGTTGTCATTGTCCATGCTTCTGCGCCATATACCAGCATGGGCATGATGAGTGACTTATAGAGTGTGGTTTTCGTACGTCGAGAGGGACTTTACTCCTGAATTGCCTACTCAGTCCAAAGTAGTACTTGTTGGCAAGAGTGATTCCGTGAGTGAGAACTTAGCTTTCCTAGCTAGAGTCATCTACCTTGACTTAAATTAAAGGTCTTGAATAGAACTAAAACTGACTTGTTGTTCGAGGGATATAAAATTGTGTGAAGGATGCATAGCTGCATGCAAATCATAAAAAATGCAATATATAACGAATTTTTCAAATTGAGGGGTAGAAATTTTTTTTCGTTTTTCAAACAGTGGAATCGTGTTTCGCGTCTCAAAATTTATAATATTCTTCTCCTTCTTTATTGGCGCTGTAGCCGCCTAAGCGATTTTGGCCGAGTCCAAAACAGCATGCCAGTCACATCTCTTCTGTACTAACTGACGCCAATTGGAAATGCCAAGTCCTTCTCCACCTGGCCTTTCCAACGCAGAGGAGGCCTTCCTCTTCCTCTGTTACTAGCATCGCGGCCCGCGTTGAATATTTTCAGAGCAGGAGCGTTTCAGTCCATTCGAACCACATGGCCAAGCCAGCGGAGCCGCTGAATTTTAATTCGCTGCACTATGTCTATATCGTTGTAAAGCTCATACAGCTCATCGTTAAATCGTCTGCGATATTCGCCATCACCAACGCGTAAAGGTCCGTAAATCTTCCGCAGAACCTTTCTCTCCAAAACACCAAGAGCTGCCACATCAGATACTTTCATTGTCCATGTCTCCGCGCCATACACCAGCACAGGCACGATGAGTGACTTATAGAGTGTGATCTTTGTACGACGAGAGAGGACTTTACTTCTCAATTGCCTACTCAGCCCAAAGTAGCACTTGTTGGCAAGAGTGATTCTCCGTTCCTGGTACAGCATACCAAATGGCCGAAAATTTTTAAAATCGGACAATAACCACGCCCACATCCCATATAACGGTAATTTCGAGAAATACAAAATCTTCGATAAATCAGTAAATATTAAAGCTAATTTATTCAAAATTGATGGTTACAACAATTCTTTACCAAGAAATATGCTTATGATAAAATTTTGGAAAATGGGCGTGGCACCGCCCACTTGTGATCACATATATGTATCTCCCTAACCGTTCTAGCAATTTGTACCAATTTGTATTGTGCTTGCCACATAAAAGCAAACCGATGAAAATTGTTGAAATCGGTCTAAAATTACGGCCGCTTTTCATATAATGGTTAGTTTCAGAA
>NW_016159630.1:65756-80850 GCF_001687245.7 Rhagoletis zephyria
TGCATTTCAAGGCTGACATTATTATTGGTGTTAATGCTGGTTCCCAAATAAACGAAGTCGTCTACTTTTTCAAACTTGTAACTGTCAACAGTGACGTGGGTGCCAAGACGCGTATGCTCTGATGCTTGAAATTTCAATATTTCGAAATTTAAGGACGCTAATTTACTTAAAATGTATACACCCCGGCTTATCATGTAGCGGTAGCTTTCGGAAAGGTGGAAAACATATATTTAATACTTGCGCCGGGTATTTAATGTTCGGCTCCGCCCGAACTTAGACTTTCTTTCTTGTTTTTTAATATATCCGTTGGATTTCGCACGTTTTTTTCGAAGAACACTATTTTTGACCAATTTTTTTTATTAAGTCAAGAAGTGATTGTGGCTCAATGCAATATTTTTCTGTATTTGTCAATGCTATTTTGGCTTATTAACATTTTATTTTTAATATTTTTATCGAGCTTTGTACCACGATTGTTTATTTGGAAAAATTGAAAAAGCAACAAAGTGTAAGCGGTAGAAGTTATAGCAGCTATTTCGGAGATCAACACATCTCCTCATCAGACTTCTTTTTTCTAGACTTCAGCGGGGATCGAACCTGCGTAATCGATGTTCAAAGTCAGAAGCGTTAACCACTGAGCTATGTACACCCCGTAAACTCTTATTGCTAATTCAATTTTCCTTACTACGGTGTATTTTTCTGAAAAACGTTTGACTAAAAAATATGATTTTTAAAAATATAATTCATTTATAAACAATATATAATATAATAAAATAAAATGTCTATCATACTTACTTACGTACAAAATTTTTGATTTTTATTTCCCCCAAAGTTTTTTCCGTATGTCAGTAAACTATTTTTGTTGCAATCAGTATAAATAATCAATGGGAATTTTGGCATTATTTCCCATTTAACCTTCGGAGGACACACCTTTTTTATTTGACGTGAACGACACACTGGGGTAAATTGCACCCCAATTGAAATGTTGCTTTTAAAACACACAGCTTAAGCTTTTTTTGCATATATTACGCTGGAAATATTTAGATAAAATAAATTTAAAATGAAATGTCTTATTGAATTTTTCAAAGGTACAAGATCATATAATTGCATGGTTAGCTTTTATTGACATAACGAAAAAGTTTATCAAAAATAGGCTTTGCACTGGGGTGTCTTACACCCCAGTGTGTCTTCTGAAGGTTAAAAATGAAATAAAGCTAATTTTGTCAAACGAGTAACGAGCACTTAATTTTGATCATGACTAATCATGTCCACTTTTTCTATCACATATGTACCACAATTTCTTTAATAAAATTGATTTCATCCTTCTTAGCAAGGGACCGAATTGTATTCAACTCGTTGCATTTGCTCAAGGTCAAATGGAAAATTTACAAAACAAGAAACCCTTGCACTTAGGCAAAACAATTCTTGCCAAGGACATATAATAGATAGAACCTACGCACCGTTTCTGTGCTATTTGACGCCTTTACGCAATCGAACTTAGCTGTAAATGTTGTTTCGTTAAGCATCACTGATCATATGACAAACATACACATGCGTACACGTACGTACCAGGGATGTTGCGAATATTTGCATTTGCATTTTATGCGAATGATTCGCATCATCTTACACATTCGCATTCGACACACTGAAAATAAAATCTGCGTAAACATAACGAAAACTTGCGTACATTTTACGAAAGTTTTCGTAATTTTGAGCCACGAAAGTTTTCGTTCATTGTACAAACCCGTTTTCGTACATACTACGAAAATATGAGACATCAGATCTTAGTACAGTTTACGAACGAATTTCATACTACTTGCTAAAGAATTTCGTACTATTTCTTTATTTTTTTACGAAATTTTTGTAAAATGCACAAAATAGTTCGTATATTTAACGAAATTATTTTCCTAAAATCTGCGGTTGTTTCGTAGAACTTACGATTGCTTTCATTCACCACACTGTAAAAAACATAAGACGAATTATAACACAACACTTTTATTTTGTTTTTATTCCTAATTTTAAGCGTTTTTCTTTAACAAAATGTTTTGCAATGTGTTTATGTGGAGGCACTTGGCAGATTCGCAGCTTCACCGATGTTTGTTTCCTTGACGACTAAAAATTAAAGTAAAATTATAACGCGTCTGAAAAGCAAGTTTCAGTGAAAAGTCATACACGTACTTACTTAAAAATTCTNAGGAAAATTATAAGGCGTCTGAAAGGCAAGTTTCGGTAAAAAATCATACATGTACTTAATTAAAATTTCATTATGTAGAGCGTCTGTTCCTGGCTTGCGCTTGCTGTTGATAGCTAACTGATGAAATTGCCTATTTATGAAGTCCCACATTGCAGACCAAGGCTCAGCGTGGGCGATGTTAAAAACATTGTATGCTTAAAAGGATTTATCCACAGTTTTAACATTTAATTTTATATTGTATTTTTATCCGGAAAAAGCTTCTTAAAACTTTTAAAATTATATTATACGTCTCACAGTAGCCAACCAGTAGTTTCGCAATGCCACGCGGTACACAAAAATATGATGAAATATTAAACTGACGGTAATTTAGTATATTGTACGAAAACATTCGTCTGTTGTACGAGTTAAAAAAAAATGTTTCTGCATTTGTTCTATGTACGAAAGTATTAAGTAAATTGTACGAATAAAGAATTGTAGATTTCGTAAATTTTAAAACGATACGTAAATATTACGATTTACGAGATTTGTTCTCTAATTTACGAATGTGTTTCGTAAAATAAACGTAAGATTTCGTAAATTGTACTGAAAAAAGGCTTTACGAAAGTCCTTTCGTTATATTTACGAATGGTTCTTAAAATCTTGTTTCGTTGTGAAAAATGTGTTCGTATTATAAACGAAAGTTTCGTACATTGTACAAAAACCAAGACTACGAAAGTTTTTCGTAGCACTTTTACGAAATTTTATTTTCAGTGCATTGGCATTCGCATAAAATGATACGAATGTTTTGCGAATGCGAATGTGTACATGACAGAATATTGTTGAAATGGCTCTACGTCTGTCTAACCAGGGTGCGACCTTTAGCTTCAGGCGCTAAACGGTTAAGTAGTATATCAAATTGATGGATCTTCAACAAGTACTGCTAAAAGTCTTATAAGCAACCTAGAAATAATTTTAGATTCCTCCAGCGAAAGCGAAGGCTCGGATGTAGAAACTGGAGACATTAAAAAATGTAAAGTTATAGCTCAATTGAAGGCCTATCTTAAAGAAAAACGAGCTCTTCTCGGTTTGACAGATCTCGTTCCATGTTCTAATAATTTAAAAAAATGTTAAGTAATAAAAACGATGACTTAAGCTGATTAAAGCTTTTTTAATGTTATTCCTAACATGCGCATTCGCATTCCGAAAATTCGCATTCGCATTCGCGAATGTGAAAAATATGACATTCCAAACATCCCTAGTACGTACGCACATGCAAATACATACATATGTATGTACATATGTGGATACATTTGCATGTGGGTATGTGCCCGTAGTGTACATATGTATGTATGTATGTAGGTGCATTAATGAGCCCTTTAGTTGGTCAGTTATCTTTCTGTGTGCTGATCGTCATAGCCTACAATTCTAATTTCACAAAACGGGTAATAATCGTAAAATATTTTGACACTAAGGAATAAATGAGGTGCTTTTCAACATTGCAACAACAACGTTAGCATAACAAATTAACATCGTAGTGAGAATGACCTAAAGAAGAAGAGAAGATATGCCCATGAAAATGTATAATTAAATGACTACAACGTCGAGCTGAGCCGATTTAGCCATGCCCGTATGTTTGTACGCAATCTAATACCTCAGTTTTGGAGATATCCCACTGAAATTTGGTAAGCGGCTCTATTTTTATAATTTCTTGGAAACGACCCGCGAGAATAGGATCGACAAGCACCATCTTTATGCCGCGATGTCTGAATTTGGTATCTCCTGAAACTAATAGGGCTGTGTAAACGCCCTTCGATTGATACCCATATTTAAATAATTCATTAAACTTATTAAATAATTTGAAGGTAACTTTTTAAACTGGTGGCAACCCTCTTTCAATGCCTCAAAAATATTCTTGGCATTCAAACTAAATATTTCTTCGTTTGGCATCCGTATTTTGATGTTTCATATAACTTGTGTATAAGTAAACTTAATTCGACATTTCAAGTAAGTGGCAACCCTATAAAAATATTTTCAAGCTACTACTTTCTGAAACCCCTTTCGTTTGGTACCCATATGGTGATATATATTTTCCTTACCTAATATGATTTTTTGAACAGGTGGCAACTCTCCTATAGTTCAGCTAGGAAACAAAGATTTTCAAAACCATTTCGGTGGATACCCATTTTGTAATAATTGATTTATTTTTTCTATTATCTAATTTGAATATAACTTTTTAAAAGGTGGCAACTCTTTTCAAAAAAATTAAAACCTTATTGCACAACTACAGTCCAAGCCTTTTAATTTGACACCTCATTTTGGAAAATCGAACGAACGGCGCAGATATGAGGGCGGTGATTAGTAAATACTTGAAATTTAATTTTTCAACAGGTGGCAACTGTTTTCCAAAAAATAACCCCAGTTTGCACATCTACAAGCCAAGCGCTTTATTTTGATACCGATTTTTGAAAATTGAGCGAACAGTCCAGATCTTTTATCCTGAACAGAAAATAAAAAATCGGATTTCAGAGTATTTATACACCCTTATTCTAGAACCCGAATTCCCGTAATTCGTAATTCGTAGCCATGGGCGTAGCCAAGTAGGGGCAGGGGGGGCCCGCCCCCCCCTAACTTTAAAATTTTTGCCTAGATATTCAAAAATAGTACAACGAAATGCTTGCTTGATAATTTCGCCCCCCCCCCCCTAAATTTCAAGGTTTTTCCTGTATATATACTGTATAACAAATTATACTCCCAACGCTAACAAAATAATTAGTTAATTGATTTAAAAAGTAGATATGTGGATCATCCGGTTCTGTATCAAGTTATTATCTCTAACTTCAAAGCACTTCCATTTTAAAAGGGTAAAAACCTGGCTGCAGTCTACAATGAGCAAAAATTGATTGAACGGAAACTATAAATAAATTTATAGTTCAATTGTTTATTACTTTGTCTTTAGGTTTGTGTCTTTTCTATGCGTGCGACGAATTTTTGTATAACAGAACCAATCTGAGAATATTGATAAAACTATAGACCGGTTGGGTGAACAGCCAAGACGTTTACTTCTTAAGTGTGGCAAAACAAAACCAAGTAATATATTTAGCATAAATAAATATACCAGCCTAAAAAATCTGCATACTCAAAATGTTCAATACGTCCTCATATTTATACATACATACATATGTATATCATTTAACGTTTTGTCCGGCTATTTGGTTTATTATACAGGTATGTAGAGCGAATTTAAAAACAAATCATCAGGGTTTAGTTGGAATATTCGTTTTTGGCCACTATGTTTTGTACATTTCCCAGTACTGCAAAGCTTTTGACTGCCATCCACCTGGGAGTGGCCAGAAGTGATTCGTGTGCTCGTGGTTCAAATCACAGCTAACTACGTCCGGATATTTATATCCATGAATACTCTGGGTAGCGACCGAACGCTAGTTTGGGAGCGAGGTAAAGTGGGAGGGCGTAACACCCCGCGTGCGCTGGGGATTAATCGGGATGGTGCCTCTGCCCGGCGACGTCTACTACAGTTGCCACGTAAAGGAGTGCAATTCGGTGTTGGATTTGTGGTGGGAGAGAGACCGGCGTTCACTCTAGTGGACGAAAGTCTAGCCACAATCCGCATCAAAGCGAGATTCTTCAACATCTCATTCATATGTGCCAATGCCCCGATGGAAGAGAAGGACGAGGCATCCAAGGCTCTCTTAGCTTAGAGCGTACATATTAGCGCTGCCCCCGACACGTATAAAAATCGTGCTTGGCCATTTAAATGCCAAGGTGGGCAACGAAGGGATCTTTGGTGCCAGTGTCGAAAAAATCAGCCTCCACATAGAAACGGCGGGCTGAGGATGATCCACTTCGCCGGGGCCCGAAGCTTGGCAGTATGTATTACTGGGTTCTAGCATAAAAACATCCATCAAGCTATTCTCATTTTCGTTGTTGGTGTTTCCGACAGGGTAGGAGCGTGATGTATTGAGGAAGGATTTTCCGTCATCCCTTGTCAAATTTGGTTTGGAGACAAACCGGTTTCGGCGTTGTGCCATCTTCAGTGTAATTTTTCGTTCTCTTAAACTACATGANTGGGTTCTAGCATAAAAAGATCCATCAAGCTACACGAAACCGAGCATGTTCTGATAGACGGAAGCATGCTTCCAGTGTTTTAGATGTACATACGTACACTCCGAGGGCCTAACATCGACTCGCACTACTATATTGATGCATCCAATATACGACCCAACCTCGGAGAAGCAAAAAAAGGGCCCCCAACAAGGCAGAGAAAGTTCAACGTCGAAAAGCTGCAATCAAAACAGACGGCCAACGGATTCGGCGCTCGACCCTCACACCTGCAGTGAGAGAGCACTCTTCAATAAACCGACTTGCGCGAGCAGTGGAACCACATTTTCCTCTCATTACTGGTAAGATGAGGAGTGTGAGAAAATGCTTGAAATGCTGGCCGACAGAAAAAACACCCGATATTTATAGCAGAGTTGAGCGACTTACGGAAGGTTTCAAGACTCTTGTGGGAACAACGATGGTGACCTAGTGACCGATGTCCAGAACGTACTCAGATTATGGAGGGAACACTTTTCGACCCTTTTGAATGGCAGAAGCACTGAAAGAAGTGGAGAAGACGAACCCGAGGTCCCACTCGATGAAGATGGAGTCGATATCCCAGCGCCTGACTATGACGAAAAGTGCCAAAGCTGCTTGAGCTGACGGCCTGTCAGCTGAGCTATTTAATTACGATGGCAAGGAGGTAATAAGGTGCATGCCCGACGACTGGAATTCTAGTGCGCTCTGCCTAATCCACAAGAAAGGCGACCCCGCCATGCGTGCCAACTACCGTGGGATCATCCTTCTAAGCGTAGGTTGCAAGGTCTTATCGAATGTATTCTCTACCATAGACCAGGTATTCACAGTATGCCAAATCTTGAAAAAGACCCGCGAGAAAAGGATCCGCACTCACCACCTATTTGTCGACTTTAAAGCCGCGTTTGACAGCACTAAAAGGAGTTTCCTATATGCCGCTATGTCTGAATTTGGTATCCCCTCAAAACTCATACGCCTGTGAAAAATGACGTTGAGCAATACCACCAGCTCTGCTCTGTTGCCGTTCGCCACCAGACGGGGTTTCAGACAGGGCGACTCTCTTTCATGTGACTTCTTTAATCTGATGTTGGAGAAGATAATAAGATCTGCAGAACTGAACCGCTTAGGAACAATTTACTACAAGAGCGTACAATTGCTGGCTTATGCCGATGACACTGACATCATCGGTAAGCAAAACCGCGAAGTCTGTCCTGGCTTTTCCAAGTTGGACAAGGAAGCAAAGCGAATGGGTCTGCTGGTAAACGAGGATAAGACGAAGTATCTCCTGTCATCAAACAAACAATCAGCACATTCGCGCTTTGGCACCCACGTCACTTTTGACAGTTATAATTTCGAGAAAGTAGAGAATTTCGTTTACTTGGGAACCAGCATTAACACCGATAATAATGTCAGCATGGAAATCCAACGCAGAATCGCTCTTGCCAACAAGTACTGCTTTGGACTGAGTAGGCAATTCAGGAGTAAAGTCCTCTCTCGACGTACGAAAACCACACTATAAATCACTCATCATGCCCGTGCTGGTATATGGCGTATTAAAATACAGCGGCTCAACTGGCTTGACCATGTCGTTCGAATGGACACCGACGCCCCAGCTCTGAAAGTATTCTGGCTTCACTTGGCATTTCTAATTGGCGTCAGTTGGTCAAAATCGCTTTGGCGGTTACAGCGCCAAATAAGAAGAAGAGGAAGAGAATAGATCTATAACCTTATCAGTCACACAGTTTTATAATCCCGACGAAATCCTTGACGGTGGTACCGGGAGGGGAACGGTACATGACGGTAGGAATTTTAGTTTGGGTTAAAGTCTCACACGGACGGGGTTTGGCTTTCGAGGCTTCCTCCTCGTAAAATAAACATGCTCAGTAAAAAGTTAACGATTTAAATCGACGAATAGTTTTATATCAACTTTTGTGAACTTCTGTTTATTTGTTTTTTGTTCAACATATTTACCTTTATTGGTTAAAATAATTTTAAGCTATAATAAAAAATTTTTTAGTACATAAGTAAGTTATAGGTTTTGAATTTTTTATTTTGGACCGCCCTCCCCCCCTAAATTTCGTTCTGGCTACGCCCATGTTCGTAGCTACGTTACGAAAAACGAAAAATCGACATGCTGCAAGCCTTCAGTTGTTTTGCGAAGTGAGCTTTATGAAGGAAAACAAAGTGGAAAGAAATTAAAAAAAACACTCATTAAGTTCTTATTTATAGCAAAATTTTTAGATTTTACTTATTTGAAGAAAATTATGGATCCTATTGCATTTTCGGATATAGCAGCGGAGTAAGGGCGCGTTGTGGAAATGAATTCACAAAGCTATGCGGAGCTGTCGACCATAGTTGTCATGGACGCATCTTTGTATGTGAGCTTCTGCTTGAATTGTTGAACCACAAGAATACCTGAAGAACTGGTAATTCAAGTCATTGAAAATATGCATTTTGTTAGGTTCACCACCTGTTCCGCTTGCTTCTGTCTTCGGGCGCGCTTAGGGATTATAACCAGGCCTGGGCGACGCCGATTACGCAGTATCCTCTGGGTAACGCCGCGTGTTCGTATACACGAAGTTGAAGGCGAAAATTAAGCAAAAATTAATTACTATTTCATAATGAATCGCTTATAACTCAATACGCTAAATTACACTTTATTTGAATTTTTCAACTTCGTTACCCCGAGGGTACTGCACAGTATTCGTCGCCTAGGTCTGATTATAACACTTACTAGGTAGAATTCTCCTTTCTGTGTTGCCGCAGAAGAGAGCGGAAGCCCCTCTTCTATTATAAAAGATAAACAACACTTATTGTGCATTAACCTCCGGCTACGCCATCCAGAACGCAGAGCCCACATCGAAATTTACAAAAAACTACAACTCAGAAATTTGAAACAATTATTTTAAATAAAATTCTAATCCTTTGATTACACGATTGTGTTAAAGTTTTTAGATTCGGATTATGCGTTTGGACACAACAACCGAAAATTATTGTACAAATAACTGAACCGTATATGCGAAGGGCAAATTTATCTGTTTAACCTTCATGTCAATAGCAACATGCTCGGGTATGTTTTGCGTTTTGAAACTGCTATATCTTGAAAACTAGACATCAGATTTACTTGAAATTTCATGATATCCTAAAAGTGTTTTGAATCATATTCCCATATTCATTCTGAGTGGGATTGGACCACCTGGGCCAAAGATCTAGCCGTTTTTCGACTAATACCGCTTACGTCAACAGCTGCATACCCGGGTAAGTAATACTTGTAAAATAAAAAAATAGTTATAACCAGTGCCGTAGCCAGGATTTTTTTCGAGGGGGTTCTGACAAAAAATTTTTTATTTTCACTTTTATTTCAACATAGATTGATTAAAAAAAATTCTGATAAAAATAAAATATTTCACACAAACAGGGTTAAAATTTTGAAATTCATGGCCGTATTTTGTTTGTAAGCCAAATATTAGCGGCATTGTGCTTTGCATTGCATTTGATACCACGGCCGAGTAATCATAGTCAACTAATGTACAGTAGTCGAAAGGATTATAGCTGCACCAAATTCGGACTAGTTTTATAATATTATTTTTGTTGATTTTTAATTTTGGTTAGTTTTTTATAGTTCATTATTTACCGACATCCGTATAAATACAAGTTTAAAGGCAATGTCACACGATTGGGAATTTGCCGAAATTTGGTGCAAATCGTATCCCAATTGTGTGAATACCCAAATATTTTTCTTTATCCCAATCACGAAATATAATTTGTTGAAAATTTTCAATACAAGATTGCTGTATTGTACCAAACTCTTTACTACACAAAAAAAGTCACAATTTTTTTATTTTGTCTTAGCCCAATATAAAAATGCTCAAATCTGTATAAATGTACCCATCGAGTGACACTGCCTTAAAAATGTATGCTATTAAGAAAAAAGATTCAACGGATTTTCGTAAAAATTTCGAGCTTTTAATTATATTCTGAGTATGCAGTTTTGTAGCCTATTGAATTCTAGTAGAATGAAGTACAAGTTTCAAATGGCTAAAAATTACGGTTGATTTTTTAGAATTTTTAAAAAGGCTCGAAATTTGTACGAAAGTATGTTGAATTTTTTTAATATGGCACAAAGTTGGTAACTTGGATTTACACGGGTTTTGTTAAAGAAAAAAATAACCAAAACTAAATAACAACAAAAATAATATGTCAAAACTTGGCAAAAAGTGGTTTGGCTATAATAATTGACCACTGTATGTCTTTTTTTTATATATTTGATTGAACATGCACATTGTACATAAAGATATGTACATAACAAAATTAAAAAATAATTTGTTTTTTGCCGTTTTTCAAAGCTCATTCAAACCCTGGTTATTAACATCTTTTTATCGGAGACGCTACAAATATATATTTTGGATCCTCGACTATAAACCTCCGTTATAAAACTATCCGCCTACGTCTGCTTTCTCCACTATTTAAAGTCGAAGTTTAAGATCCTGCAAAAGGAGTTCCACGCAGAAATGTTTATCGGCTAGTTTTAGGGAGAGTCGATGCTGGCATAATTAAAAATCTGTTAGTTTTATCGAATATTATTTGCTAAAGATCTGGGGAAAAACTTAAAAATTTAAGAAAACCAATGCGGAAAATTGCGCTCGATACTCAAATGCTTTCGTCGGAGTTGAGTACCGAGATTTCCTGAATTATATGTCCTCAAATTTCAGTGCCCTCGGAAAATCTTTAGGACTATGAAATTAAACAATAACACTCCCTACTCAGTTTCGACAAGAATGTCTGGGTAAAGACCCAAACAAGTGTGCTAAAGAGCACACTTTACACATCCTTTTTTTATATTTTTAAGTTATTTATTTAATTTAAATTGAGAGAGCATCAAAATTTTAGAAACTGAAAGTTCTATACAATTCGCAATTATTCGTAAGTGAAAGCCAATCTGAAAAAAGGGAGGGCATATCCGAACTCGCCGATCTAAATATGCCTTAGAAATATAAATGTCGTTTTTGAATTTTTCGGAAGTAGGTTTTTGGGGGACCTAAGATATTCGATGGATAAATATGTCACGAAAATGAACATAAGATAAATGTAATTAGCCATTTTTTCTCATATAAATATGTATATAATAATAATTAAGTTCCACGCTTTCCTTCAAAAAAAAAACACCAAATAATTTTGGCCGGTTTTACTATTCAAATACTCCTCTGTGCGTTGGCGAAAAGATTTACATAAATTGTTATACACTATAATTTATAAATAATCTTGTGAAAACCTAAAAGATATTATGATTGTAGACTAAAATGAAAAGAAAACTTTTTATCAAAACTTGTTTAAAATTTCTCTTTATAAGAAATTTATTTAACTTAAAGGGAAAATTTTCCACAATTCACCATAAAAATTTCATTGATTACATGGAAGTGATAAATGGAAATGAACACAGATGTTGGTGCTGCCAGATGATGAAAATAGTAAACAAAAAGTCCCTTTTTTTTGTAAATTTTCCTTTTATATTGAAATACTGTTTTACATAAAAAAGGCGCCGCAGGAGAAGTACTGATTTTATCGAATAATCGATTTACAAAAAAAAGCGCCGCAAGCGAAAATTTGCAATAAAAAATCGCGCGATTTTTTATTAAGAGTTTTCATTATTTTTCGAAATATCGATTTTTATGAAAAAAGCTCCGCAGGCTAAAATTTTTACCAAAATAGCTTGCGTACGTCTTATATAAGATTTCACTGTGTTTATTACATTATTGTAGAACTCATGATACAAAAAAGAAGGTAGTTTCACTTTGAATTTTTTTACATAAACTGTGCTTATAGCGTTTATACTTTTCGTAAATTGCTCAAGTAACACTGCAACCTCAACAAATTAATGTTTTGGAAATTTTAATATTTTCTAAAGGAATTTTGTATGCATTAAAAAATAATAACACGCAAGGTAAATTTACTTACTTAATCGTATCTATTAGCAGAGCTGTTAATAATTTGATGATTTGGAATACCTTAAATTACCTTACCGCAAACAAATTAGGCATTATCTGCAGTGTTACATGAGATAGATATTATTATATCTGGAAATTTAGACATTTGGATGTTGCCCTCAAAAGTTGATTGTTGAACATCCCTTCATTTTAGTGTATTTAATTTTCGAATATCTGGTAGCACCTTTCTATTCACCATTACAGCCATTTTAATTTGTTTACTTGTTTGCTTGTTTACTTTGTTGAACAAAAGTAATGAAATTATTAAACGCGTTTCATATTGTTAAAAAATAAAATAAAATTCATTTAATGGATACAAAATACACGTGAACATTGTAAAGATCGTATGTTTATGAAAATATAAGTGTTAAGTGCTCTTTTTATATGAGAATTTGCTAGTGAAACTGCAAAGAATTCAACAACAAATTAGTTAAATACTATTACTAATAAAGTGAAAAGAGTGATAAATAATGTAAATATATACGTTTCTTAACATCCCGGCCAAGTTTCGTGATAGTTTTGCGAAAATACCCAAAAACCGATATAATGGAAAGCCAACCCGTTCTTACTTATGCACATACATATTTTAAAAGCATTTTCCAATCTCTGGTTGAACCGAAAACTTTTATGTACTCGTATGTATGTGCATATATACAAACATGAATCGCCAACGGTGTACCTACCTAGCTACATCTCAATATTTTTACAGAAATACTTACAAATGTAGATACCTACATTCTAAAAATTTCGATAAGCATATGTCTCGTTAACTCGAGTTCTTTGACTAGCAAAAAGTCGCTAAATTCTACTCTACGCTGATGGGTTAAATCCACTAGTTATAATAAATTCAACCCTTAATTGTTTACCTTGTTTTTCTTGTAATTTTTAGTAGTGCCCTGTAGTATAGGACTGAATGCAATGTAATAGCGAATGNCATTCTAAAAATTTCGATAAGCATATGTCTCGTTAACTCGAGTTCTTTGAGTCGCTAAATTCTACTCTACGCTGATGGGTTAAATCCACTAGTTATAATTAATTCAACCCTTAATTGTTTACCTTGTTTTTCTTGTAATTTTTAGTAGTGCCCTGTAGTATAGGACTGAATGCAATGTAATAGCGAATCAGCGTCGAGTGAACGCTCCAATGGTGACTCTTAGCAGCCATCATGGATTCTAAACTCCGCCCCTTAAAATTCCTGCGCCCTCTACTGGTTTTAAAAAGAAGCTGACTTCTTTGTCAAAGGCACAGAAAACAAGGTTAAGTTTGATACAGTTCAAAGCTTAACGTATAGATGGCGCTAATAACTCTAACTAAATTTAACTTAGCCCAGCCAACAACATTCTATGTTCTTACTTCACAAATGGGAAACACGTATTCATACATATGTACATATACTTAGTCTGTTCCTTTGAACTTCGCACTAAAACCCCTGCCAACCAAAAGTGGTGAAAAATCTGGTGAAACCGCGGGTTTCGGTCACTTCAAAACTGGTGACATTTGTATGGGCGGCAGAGAACGTATATTTATAGAGAAGGACCAAGAACGGATCAGCGTGGAAACTGTCAAATACCAACCAGAGAACGTATATTTATAGAGAAGGTCCAAGAACTGTGAATGCCACATTTTTCGAGCCAACTAAACTGGCGAAGCGCATTTTAAGAGCGACAAATATTTGGAATACTTAACAGCGAAAGCAAAATACGAAGCAGAAAAGAAGAATATTAACAGAGCTAAATCTCACGAGAGCATTTGGAATGTTAATTAAACATGAATATTGAAGATTTTTGTGATATTTTGGGAAAATTTTCAAATAGAAAACCCAAGTAAAAGAAATTAAATTTTTGTTCAATGATTTGTACAAGTAACATGAAATTAAATCGAAAATAGTATATAACATTCCCGATTTTTGTGATATTTTATTAATAATTGCAAATAGAAAAGTCCCATGTGTTTGTGTTTTTTTGTGAAAATATTTTTTATAAACAAAATTTTTTTCCCCGGTGATTTCCACAAATATCGTAAAAATAAATCGAAAATGTTATATAGCATTTTTCGATTTTTGTAATATTTTGTTAGATTTTCAATTATAAAACTTTATTGGTATTCGATAAATATACGTTCTCTGGTGTGCAGATTGTCACCACTTTCACCCTGTACGTGTGATCCTTGCATCACTGTCGCACTCATTCAGATACTTCGTAAGGAAAACATATAGCTGCACTCGTCTAGCATTGCCCCCTTCTGCCGGCTCAGGGTTGCATTCTCTCCACAGCGAATTCAAAATAACCTTAGAAACTTTAAATAAAAAATCCTAAAATGTTTTGAATTTTATTTTGCAAAATTTATTTTCAAAATGCATAATATACATACTTAATAACCAATATTATGAATACAACTTGAAATTAACATTAATAAATATATTTTTACATACATACATATGCGCTGGCTTAATTTCTAATTATTAGTATTACTCATTTGCACATAGATGTTTAAAAAGTTGGAAAATTTCTATAAGAAAGTTAAGCGATTTTAATAATATTATAATCAAAAGAAAGGTAATCGATTTATCTTTGTTTTGATATATATTTTAAGAGTTGCAAATCATTTATAATGGTTCACAAAAATTCAGTTTCATTACATTCATTACTTTCATTACTTTGCAAAATTTGATTGCGTTTTTTCGACTTATATATAGACGGTTTCAAAAGTTGCAAAATTTCTATAAACAAGTTAAGCGATTTTAACAATATTATAATCAAAAGAAAGGTAATCGATTTACCTTTCTTTTGATATATATACACAGTTGCAAATCATTTACACTAGTTCACAAAAAATCTGTTTTGTTACA
>NW_016159631.1:0-8043 GCF_001687245.7 Rhagoletis zephyria
CGGCTCATTAGCCATAGATTTGGAGAATTTTAACTATCAAATTGCACGGATTTTGTTTGAGACAGACAGTGGCGTGAATTCGGGGAACAGTTCGTGGATGTGCGTGGGAGTGTCGCTGGCGGCATGTGTGTGCAAAATTAGCTGGCGGCTACCTCCGATACTGAGTTGGCGCGCCGCCGTTTAGTGATCTGCTTCCACAGTCGGCGATTAAGCGAGGGTTTATCCTGAAAATAAAAACGGATTCAATAAAAGCAGAGCAGCGGAATCGCAGCTGGTTTTTGCTTACATTATCTTTTCGCGGCGACATCTGTACCGCTAGCCGGTGGACTGGTGTGCCACTGGCGTTGGATTCGCTTAGTGAGCTCTGGGAACGGTTCGGACTTTCCGAGTTGCGTCGCTTGATGAAGTTAATTCTAAAATGGAGTGCTGTCAAAAAAGTCAGTTTTCTTGGTATTTGTTAGATTTTTTACTCACAACCGGGAACCTTTGCCCGCGTCAATGAGCGCACTCTCATCGCGTCCGATCCTTCGTACTCGGGTGTTACCGCTTTCAGTCTCCGCGCCCGGCGAAGTAGTACTCCTCGCCATCGTCGCTTGAGGACTGGTCGATGAATCCCTGCTCATCGTCGCCGCCATTGCTTCCATTGCCATTGTGGTTGTTGTCTCCATCGCCATTGTCTTCGTCTTGGCTCGTGAGCCACTCCTCAATTGAGACATGCAGTATGTCTTCTCGCGTCTCGCTAAGATTTCGAGATCGCTTAATTTGCTCTCGTCGGTGTTGTAGTTGTAGCTTTTGCTGTTTCCGCCGCCTCTTGCGCAGACGTCGCTGCTCCGATCCGCAGATGCAGAATTGCTCCATGTATTTCGATTTGGTTGCAGGGGTTGTGGAGCGCCGCCGACGCGAGCGCCACCACCCAAACCGGCTGTTAGGGAGCTGCTGGCGCTGGCGTAACTCGGACGTGGACGCCGATTCACCGTCGGTGTGTCCATCTTCGAGTTTCGCTGTTGAGAGAACGATATGACAGCCTCTTTTGGCTGAACGCGGTTCGTTGCTGAACGATTCAATAAATCGCGACCCGTCAGTCGTTGAAATGTGGAGAGGTCGTGCCTAAAAAGTGAGATATTCCAATAGTTGTAGTGAAAGCGGAAGGGGAAGGAAGAAACACATACCCCAGAATTGTTGTTAGATCGGGACCAGGATCGTAGCATATCAAGTCTTCGTCGCCGAGAATGTCGTGATTGAGCGCCAGTCGCATCTCTAGACGTGGACTTAAACCGGAACCAATGGGCACTAGGGCAGTGGCCGACTTTGAAGAGCTGTCGTCGCGAGTCTTTGGCACCGTTTTCGTCGCTGTTACGACTGAGGCTTTCTGGGATGCCTGTGTCCGCCGCTCCTGCTGTAACGCCTTCGTCGTCTTCGAAGCTGTTGTTGATGATGTGGAGACTGCCTTGCTGTCGCCCGACCCCAGCAGCGACGTCTCGATTATCGTTGACGATGCACGCTTTGCGGTTGTGGTAGCCGCGGTACCGGCTGCAGCAGAACGTTGACTGCCACTTGCTGGTGTCAGCTTCACTGTCGCCGTCTCCGTCGCTGCCGACGGTGGTGCTTTTGTGGTAGGCGTAGCGGTTGCGTGCGGGGCACTTGCGCTGCTTGTTGCGGCGCCGGTGGTGGCAGCCGCTGAGCAGCCAGCGTCAGCAGAAGCGCCAGAACTTCGTCGAGGTGGTGTTGGCTAAAATAGAATTTAAAAGCTTGCGAAATTTTCACGATTCGAACGGACGAATACTTACCGCCTTCGTTTGACTCTCGCCACTTGTCTGCAAATTTGTTTGTGTCAGCAACAGTCGGCGCGGTGGTGGTGGAGGCGGCACGAACTTCGCCGGCCGCACAGTCGTTGTGGATACGCTGGTAGTAGTTTGGGTAGTCCCACTGGCGATGCTGCAGCTGTTGTTCGCGGTACTGGCGCTCGCGCTGCTGATTGTTGTAGAAGTCGATGAAGGAGGTTCCCTCCGTGGCGTTGGCGGCGTCTTGATCGTCCGCGTCGTCGTCATCATCATAGTAGTAGTACTCCTCATCGTCGCTTTCATCTCCAGTTGCATCGTGAGTGTCTGCTGGGATGCCGTCTCTACCTCCACTTCCATCGTCGCCAATTGCGGGGGCATTAGCGATTTCGCTCCTGCCGACGCGGCTCTCGCTGTAGGCGGGCTGCTGGTAATGCTCGTGGTGCGCAACGGCACCATTGTACGCTGTTCGAGTAGGTACTCGCAGGATGATGCCTTCAGAACAGCGACTGGCAGATGCGCGGTGTCCACTAGATGCGGCGGCTGCGACTGGGTGAACGCCTGTTCCCAACTCATCGGCCTTGACGCCGGCGGTGGAATAGGACCAGGTGTACGTGGTGCCCTCGCTGCGTTCGGTTCGATCGGTATCCGCATCGACTTCGCGGCCTCTTCCTCCTTCCTCAGCTCGTAGCTGTCCTCGGTCGAGAGATCCTCGTCGCTTGAGCTTCCAGCTGAATCCTTTAAATAGTGGCCATTTGTCGTTGTTTCCCCCTACCAATTGTTGGGAATAGAATTCAACTAATCAATTCTGGTTTAAGGCGAGTTATAAGTTTGTTGTGGTAGGTGTGTATTTGGCTCTGGAGAGTCGTGAATGATGGGTGAGCAGGTGTTGTTTTGTGGTGCAAAAAGACTGCCAATGGAATGATTTTTAGTAGTGTGNTGGCAGATGCGCGGTGTCCACTAGATGCGCAGGCTGCGACTGGGTGAACGCCTGTTCCCAACTCATCGGCCTTGATGCCGGCGGTGGAATAGGACCAGGTGTACGTGGTGCCCTCGCTGCGTTCGGTTCGATCGGTATCCGCATCGACTTCGCGGCCTCTTCCTCCTTCCTCAGCTCGTAGCTGTCCTCGGTCGAGAGATCCTCGTCGCTTGAGCTTCCAGCTGAATCCTTTAAATAGTGGCCATTTGTCGTTGTTTCCCCCTACCAATTGTTGGGAATAGAATTCAACTAATCAATTCTGGTTTAAGGCGAGTTATAAGTTTGTTGTGGTAGGTGTGTATTTGGCTCTGGAGAGTCGTGAATGATGGGTGAGCAGGTGTTGTTTTGTGGTGCAAAAAGACTGCCAATGGAATGATTTTTAGTAGTGTGGGGCTTGATGATTAGTTTAGATATAATTCAAGCTGAATGGTGGGTGTTAGTTTTTAATGTTGCAAGCGGATATTAGTAATAGATTTAATTAGTATTAGTGCTTCTGTTTTGATTGTATTTGTAAGAGACACGTACTGGTGTGTGTGCCAGCAGTTTTAAATGGTTCAGCTCTTAGCATTTTTGGTAAGTTGGAAGTCCGAATAAGTTTTTGGGGAGTTTGCGGAAGCCGAATCCGATAATCGTTTGTNATTAGTATTAGTGCTTCTGTTTTGATTGTATTTGTAAGAGACACGTACTGGTGTGTGTGCCAGCAGTTTTAAATGGTTCAGCTCTTAGTATTTTTGGTAAGTTGGAAGTCCGATTAAGTTTTTGGGGAGTTTGCGGAAGCCGAATCCGATAATCGTTTGTGGTTTTTTTTTTGTTTTAATTTTGGATTGTTAGTAGATGATATTAGTTGCTTGTGTTGGTTTTCATTTGGTTCTTAGTATAATGTATTTTGCTATTTTTGTAGTTGTCATCGCGGACAATTGCCTCGTCACAAGTGGCGAAGAGCAAATGTCATTTCTTGATCTGTATGAATTGGCAATGTTGCAAGCTGTGCTAGAGCTTCACTAGTCGCACTACGACTTTCTAGAATACCAAAACACATACACATACATACGTACATACATACACAAAACATATTGAGAACGTGGCGTATTGCCAACATGGCAAAATGGCAACGTGAGTGCATACATCAATGGGCAACAGAAAGCATGAAGAATATGAAATATGAAAAGAAACAAAAATAATGGAGAAAGGAAGAAAGAAATTGAATGAAAGCGAACACGATTTGCGATGAATTGTAATGATTAGGCTAATCAATCGTGATAACAGTGTTAGATTAGATATGTTAGACATTTGCAACGAATAATAAGAAATACTAGCCAACTATTTATAGTAATAAAATTGCGAGGAAATCGAAAATTTCAAAAGCAGTAAAAATGTGATCTGAGTAAATTAAAGTTTACTTCAATCAATACGTAAATAATGGGATAAAGGAAACTTCTTCAATTGGGTTCGAGAATTGTGCATGCAAACGCGAAAAGCCGACCCACCTTTTTGACATCTTCACTTTCCTGTTGGGTCTTCTCTTCGTCGCTTTCCGTCTCCTCCTCGAAAAGTGGCTCTAAGCGACGTCTACGGCGTTGATGAATGGATATTTTATTTGATATGTAAATTGATGATATCAAAATGATGTAAATGATGGCAATTACAATCGAAAAAAAACAATGAGAATTAAAAGCTAGTGATCGTCTCATTACACTACGATTAAAATTCTAAAAACTAATATTTATCATGTATAAAATCGATTACTTCTACTGAGAAGACTTCGAAAGAGATCGCCTGGAAGCCAAATACTCGTATTAAATAATATTTACTACACCTGATATGTATGTAGAAAGTTAGGATAAAATACTTCAAAAGGAAAATTGTAAATATGTGTATAAATATATTCGAACTTTAGTACTTCAAAAATTATCTTACCAATAACAAGTAAAGTCTTCTACATTTCTAACGGTACCTGTCGATGACTTTAATCGTCATTAAAAAAACGTACACAGTAAAAGTTTCTGTTATATATTACTTTCTACTCCAGTTTTCGTTAGAAAAATTAGCACTAAAACTACATCATTGTTTTTTTTTTTTTTTATAAATACTTGTAAATTATTTCTCTGCTAAGTAAACTAATATCCTTAATCTCAGCGCCTATGCCAAAATAACTTGCATTGCGCTTCTACTTACCGCGGCAATAGACCTCGGATTGTACTGGCCGTCATTGGCGGAGCCATAAGCAACTCATCCATCATTAGCTCCGTATCGTCATCATCATTTAGTGAGTTGCTCGATTTAGTTGGCGACTAAAAAGCAGTAATGCATTCAATCGTTATAATCACAACTCGAATAAACTCTGCCAGTTCTCTTACCGAGTACGTATTTTCGGAGTTCATTAGCTGCATATCGTCGTTGTCGCCACCGCTTGTTGGTGTACCCCACACTTCTTCGCCGGACGTTGCGCCCGAGGTGCATTCGTCTGCTTGTTCGTCGGTTTCGGAAGTTGTGGCCGCGGTCGACGATGTTGTCTGGTCTTGGTTCCATCTACCCAAGTATTTGTCGATAAATGCGCGCGACTCCTCGAAAAACGACATCTTGTTACCACCGGCCAGCCCACTTGTCCGACTTGTCCACACGCCGCCTACTAGCACACAGGATCCGCCGGCCACCTCCTCGCTGGTGTACACACTGGACTTGATTGTCTCGCGTACATGGTCCACCGTGTCGGCACGTGCGTTGTCATCCATATCATCGTCATCGTCATCGTCGGCCACATCAATCATATCATTTGCATTGTCATCGTCGTTGTCTAACTCATCAAGCTCTCCGTCTATGCGATCGTCGGAGGGTAGCTTCTCCAGACTAGACATGGTGCCGTAACGCCGTAGGGCATTGCTCATGGGACGATATGGCAGCTCTTCGTCTAGCGGTGACTCATCACAGGAGTCTTCGGGTATGTGTTCGATGATTGCCTGCCGCGGTGTGTTACTAAGCTGTTGCTGTGAGGCTGTGCCAGTTGTTAGATTTATCCCACTGTTGTCCCAAACATTTGTGGAGGTCATGGTGAGAGTTGCTTCAGGCGTGGGTGGCACTACGGCAATAGTCGGTACGAAGTTGGTTTCGCAAATAGAAGCTGCCGCAGAGGCAAACGTCGGTGTCGGCACTGGAGCCGTAGGTGTGGGCTTTGCGCCTAACTGTTTCGCTGTCAAACCCGCAAATACGAAAGACGATACCTCGTCTTCTGCACCAACCTGCGGCGGTTGTCCACCGCAAACGCACTTGCAGTGCTTGTGCGGCTTTTCAGTTATAGTGTCCGCTGCTTGCTGGAGTTCCAGCCGATGTGGCATCTGCGGGGACTTCTTCGGCGAATCGATAATTTTACAAGTCTGCTGCTCCAACTCATCTGGGCTTAACGTGGTATTTTGAAAATCAGCGGGTGTACACTGACAGTTGCATGGCGTGAAACGAGATAATGGCGATGGCGTGCCGGGTGACTTTGGTGATTTTGGTGTTAGTGGATTATGCGCTGATTTGGGACATTTTTTTGGTGTACTCGTTGACTTATAAATGCTCGCATCTCCTACTTGTTCCCGGTCTTGTTCTTGTGTACGAATAATTTGCGCCGTTTCGGCAATAGTGACAGTGGTTTTGACCTTATTATCGGCGGCCTCCTTTGCGGTTTCCTCTGTAGCAGTTTGCAGTGTTACTCTGTATGTTCTTGGTTGCGGATGTGGCTTCTTATCTTTGCCCACTTTACTACCGCTGTCCCCATCGCCTCCAGATGAATTCGACAAGCAATATCCATTCATTAAAGCTGTCTGTTGATTCTGCATGAGATCCTGGCTTCGGGCAACAGGCCGCGGTCCTAGCTGGCCATCTAACTCCCGTGCCTCACGTCGCTCGTCTAAAATTCGTAGTTTACTGAAGCTGTCGGCGAGTCGTCGCCGCGCTTCGTCGACAGCGGCGACGCCGCTGCTGCTGCTTGGTATCCCACCAATGCTGTCGTCCGTGGCCTCTGATTGCGAAATATCGTCGGTGATTAGTTGGGCCACATCACTCTCCGTGTCGCCCGTCTCACGTTTACTACTACTAGCCACTACCTTGGATGAGTGTTCGCTGGGCTGGTCGCCCGTTATGGTACTCGATGATATGCTGGTGGTGCTGCCCGCCTGACTGACGTTGCCATTGAGTCTGCAGCAGCGATTAGGCGACGACTGGCTATGCTGCACCTTAAGTGAGGTACACACCAGCGCACTGCCACCCCCACTACCGTCGGCAGCTGCATCTTTTTCAGCTACCAACGAGTCCGCAGCAGACGGGTGCGCTTGTGAGGCGGAAAAAGCATGTGACATGGCCGCTTGCTGACAGTTCTTATGGCAATGGCGGCAGACGGCTAGCTTATCAAGCACAATGGGACTAGAACGTACCGTGATCTGACAATGATTAGAAAAGCATGAACGAAAGACGAAAGCTTCAGTGGAGTGCTGCTTACAAGCAGTATTCTATGAGTGTGAAAAATGAAGATAAACAGAAATTTACCTGGCTATCCGAAGTAGTGCTGTGAGACTGACTCAGCTGGCTAACGTTCTCCGAGTAGGCATCACTCATGCTAAGCTCTTCGACGCCGCTCAGACGCTTACCGCCGAAATTCGGCCGTGCCTTCATATTACCATTCTCTTTGGTCAAATTCAATTCTTTGGTTCGCCTCTCCAGCTGTTGTCGAGTCCAGAAAGTAATGCGCTCATCTTGATCACTCTCCGGGTAGAGCAGGTGCTCATCTTCACGACTGATGTTTTCACGCGAACGCTGAGCCGCCAGACGAGCCTGCTCCTGCTGTTTATCCAGCTGACCCTTCATCCAGTTGGCAAGGTGGAGCGCGTTGGACTTGGAGGTGCCAGTTTTATTCAGGATGCGGCACTTCTCGTCGATTAGCATCTCGATTTGATCGGATGCGTTCGAATGGCGTTTCTGCTGCATAAACAATACAAATGCATACATACATATGTACTTACATTGCAGTTTGATAGTTCGAAGAGATGCAAGGATAGGAGGATAAACTCAAGGGGAGGTCAAGAAACGCCACGAAATGTGTTTGTTTTTTTATTAAAAGATATACACAAAAGACTGCGAACTGTGACCGTTCTTTGTGACAAACCGATAACAAGCGAAATCTGGTCTTATGTAAACAAAAGACTTAAGCAGCGAACTTGCTAAATCGCTAAATCGCGCATTTCTGTTTCAAAATGGAAAATTGTGATGGTCTCTCATTATTCTTTCGTGCAAAATAGTTTTTTTTTTTTT
>NW_016159631.1:9005-80811 GCF_001687245.7 Rhagoletis zephyria
TTTGTTTCAAAGTGGGGTAGAAATCGGTAGTTAAATTGATTTTATTTTCATTTTTTAATAACTCAAATTCATGAATTGCGAATTGTAAATAACCAAAACAAGTAGCTGCTTATTTTATTTAATTTTTTAATTTTTTTTTTAAGAATACCAGGCAACAAGCTGTTTGGCAAAGGAAATCATGAAATGAAACAAAATGAAAGAGATACAGCAGTGGAAACTAAAAAAAAAAAAAAACAAGTGACACTAAACGACGAAATAAATTCACAAGCGTTTTTATTCAAAGAACCACAATTTTATTTTATTTTCATTCATTTATTTTTATTGTATCAATTTCAATTGCAATTAAATTTTTTTATTTGCTTTCTCTTCTTCGCTTTTTTGCTATAAGTTAAAGTAAAATGATTTACGATTAATGAAAATCACTTTCTAATAATTACTAATATTAATTTGAATGAATTAATGCAACTATAAGTTTTAAATGTAGGTAATTAGGCTACAATGTTTTAACTATGTATGTATATGTATATGTACGTATATATGTGCATACATTTGTATGTAATGAAATTGTGTATGCACGTACTATGTACTCTGGTATGTATTTGTATGCTATGTATTGCTTACTAGTGAACTTTACAGCTATTTATGCAAATTTATTTTTGAACTTTGCTGAGCGACTAGCCTAGAGCGAGTTTTAATTTTTTTATTTTTTTTAAAAAAAAAAAACCACATCGATGTTTTCATATGGGTAGTATTTTTTAATGAAATTTACACGAACTTCGATTCGATAAGAATTGATTGTAAATTACTTGTATTTGCTTTCTTGGGCTCACACACACATGCATTGGAGAATTCTGTAAGTGATTTTATTTGCCATCGAGTTTGATTTTTTCTTATTTCTTATCGTTCATGAATTTATTAAAATTCTGTCTACGTTTTTCTTTTGTAAATTTGTACTAACTATAAACAAAATTGAGCTTCTGTATAAAATAGGAATTTTGCTACTTGCAAAGGGAAGTGACTGGAAGCGTTGTTTGGTAAAATTTTGGTTTAACTAGCTCTATTTTGTAATGGGAATCGATAAATCAGCTCTTTCTCAACAAAAGCGTTAGAACCAAAATTAACACAAAATCTATAAATTTGAGCAACAAATGCTGAAACATACTGGCAGCTTTCGTTTCTAGTTGTGAGCATCCGTTTGGCTTGTTGGCTGATAGGAACAAAGTAAAAAACACTAGAAATGAGATGGAAGTTGGCACTACGCCGAAACGGGTTTGTTTCCGCAGAAAATTTGGAAACGAGTGATGGAAATTAGTTTCGAAATGCAAAACAGCAAATAAAAACTCTAATTAGGATTGGTGATTTATAGATTTTGCACCATTTTTTTTTTTTGTTCTTTTGACCTTCATACGTTTTTATGAAATTTCACCAAAAATCGGTAGTACAGTCAAAGGACATTAAAATAAGAAAATCAATCGCAAGTGAAAACAGGATCGCTAAACCGATAGGGTCGACTACATAATTTGCCTAACTTCTAATGCACATTCAGTTAATTTGGACTTTCATTCTTCTAAGAATGTAAAATAACCATTCCGGTCCATGAACGCTCCACTTCTAATATAATGAACAAAGTCCTAATAACTGGTCACGACGATCTGTGGATATCAAAGAAGTCTATAATAAATTGCGAAAACACTACAAATATACAAATCAGTGGAATCCTCATTTTTTCAAGGTTTCTGAATTCCTGCCGGAAAAAAGTATTGACACAGAGAATTTTTAACAATATACTATGCTACAATTTTTATTTTTATTTTTTCCGCAAATTTTTTTTATAAAAATATGGCTCATACTAAAATAAAAAATATAATTTTTAAACTTTGGACAAAATCGGGAAAATTCAATTAATCTTCAACTTTTTAATCAGATTTTTTTTAGAATTTTTATTATATTAAAGTGGAAGTCTGAAGTGCCTTGGACTTGCCGTTGATTTTTGGCAATTTTTTCACGTAAATAGTTTCTTCCATACGAAAAAAAAATTCAAAAATATTTTGTGAAGAAAAAAAATCTGAAAACTCAGCGCGAAATTTCCATATTTTATACAAGAATTTGATGTGCTACAAAACTGCTTACTAAAAAAAAAATTCACTAAAATTTATTGAATTTTCGCGAGTTTTGCACGAAGATTTTTTTTATGTATATATTGTGAAAAATTCTCTGTGGCAAAACTTTTTACCTTCAGTGTATCTTTAAGAACTTAAAAACCTACTTTAAATAATAAATGTTGTTTAAAAAATTTGTTAATACAATTTTCTACTTTTGTTAAAAAGTTCATTACAAATGAGCATTAAATTATTAACTACAAAAAAAAAAGCTAAAAATGTTCATATTTTTAAATTCTAAATGTAAAATTTCAAAGACCCAGCAATAAATTTCCAAATATCGAGAAATAAAATAATGTTTTAAACTACTATATACATATGTATAACTGTTGTATTAATTTTCCACATTTTTTTCAATTAATACGACGCATAAAAACTTCAAATTTTAACAACTTATTCGCTAATGCATTTATCAATGAAAAAAAAAAAAAAAAAAATGCTTAAAAATTTTCCACACTTCTATCTTTTCGGTAACTACAAAAACTCTTAGTGAGTAAACAACCGTTTTTGAATCAATCAACTACTTGTAAATACATCAAATTAATATGACTGATTTATACTTATTTCTAATTCACAAGTGATGATTTCAAATCATTTATTTCTAGTCGACATGCAAGTTTTGAGCCATCATTAACAATTTTCCATTTTTTTTTTTCGAACGAAATGGCGGCGAGCATTAGTCAGCCCTTAGGCAGGCGCATACGCTTATCTAATCTGGCCTTATTAGTGTAGAAAATGCATCGCGGAACATAGGTATGTATTTTTGTGTATAGGTAACTAAGCCGAAACCATATTTAAGCTGAGGCTACTCGTATAAATAAGTCTCAAGCGCTTTTTGTCTACTTTGTAGCTTTGTGGTTATACTAAATACGATAACAATAAATTTAATATTTAATTAAATATGTCTTCCTAAGTAAAACTCCACTCCACTATCTACTCTACTTGAGACCTATGTACGTACTAAACAACCATAAATTACATAAGTTTTGAATTGCAATTGGTTTCGACTCCTTTTTGTTGGGGCTGAGTTCGACTGACAACCGGCTGTACAACTCCGCTTGGTATTGATGGTTGTGGGGGTGGGGGTGGAGGTCGCGCACAGCACAACGCTGCACACACGCGCTGACCGCAACGACGCACCTGTCAATGTTGAGACCGGTTGGGTGGTTAGGGGCACAATACCAACAACAACAACAACGATAACAAGGACAAAAAACAGTAGCTGGATTATGTAGGGGTAGTGTAGCTGTGCGATTGAGTGCAAGCAATTGCTGGATCGAAAGCGATCCGTGCAAAAAACCTGTCAGCTGTGCCGGTGGGTGGTGTTTACCATTACAAAAGCGTATTCTATGCCTTACCCTTAGTTTAAAATTGTATAGATTTTACTTAGTTTTAGATGAAAGTTTCGAAAAAAATAAGTAACTAAGAGAAAAACAACCTCAGGATAAGCTCACAGTTGCCAAAAGTCTAATTAATACACGCATATAAATGATCAGTCTGTACGCCTATGTATGTATGTATGTATGTCGTTAGTCTGTCGCAATTCGCCCTCATTGGCTGTGTTTCTACTCAACGTTAATAAACTCAGTTGCTTAAAACTTGGTATTCAATTTGGCACGCAAAGTCTTCGTCGTCTCCGTTACCCTCCGTTACGTCCATATCGTCGTCATCGTCGCAAACATATGCTTCCTCCAGCCAAAAGTCAAATCACAGATCCAGCGAGTCCGGTGGGGTTGGCTTTGTTGGCAATACGCCAAAGGGGTCGTCCACGACCACGCTCACATCGATCTCATCGTCTTCGTCCACTTCGTGCTCGTCGCCCATGAAAATGCATTCCTCCACATCTGTATCGTAGGATGGATCAATATTCACATCCTGCAGGTTCATGTCCAATTCTATCAAATCCCACGAGCCACCAAAGGCGGCCAGTGGTATGTCCTTGGCGGAGAGAGAGTTCGTCCGTTTTTTCTCCTTCTCCAATTTTCCGTTGATGTTGACGTTTACGGATTGATTCAATTTGACATCTGAGTTGGCGTTAGTGCCTGCTTTGCTGGGTTTGTCGTGATCCTGTGTTTTAATATTCTGCGAGGGCACGAAATCGTTGGAGAATGCATCAGAGTTACACGGCTGCGAGGAGGGCGAAATGTTCGGTGTGGGCGTGTCGGGTGTCGTCAGTGAATGGTTGTGGGAGTCGGTCGGCTGTACTACATCGCTCTCATCGATGAAGGAGCGACCCACAGAGCTAAGTGAGAACTCAAGTAATTTGGGTGGTCGGCTGGCGGTGGTGGCCGTCGCGGCGCTGCGCACACTACGCGCTGGCGTCGCTTGCAGCGTACTGTCACTCCGACGACTTGAGCGTCCGCTGGTTTTCGCCGTTGTGGTGACGCAGTAACGCCCCTGGCCGTCGATCAAAAGCAGCCGCTCACCGCCGTCGGCGCAACGTTGTTGCAGGAAAAATGTGTCGATGTCATGTTTGGCATCTGCACCGCTGGCTTCGCACGCCACTTCTGGAATGGCGGTGAGGCATTTGCAGGAGGGCAAATGTTCGCCCGAACAGATCGTCTGCGTGTTAAGACTGCTGCCGCTGAGGCTGAGCCAAGTACTGGAGTTGTTCGCACTTGAGTTATAGGCGCGTGCAGAGGCCAGAGGGCGTGCGTCCAGCTGCTGGGCGATCAAGTGGCGGCGCGTGAGTGTTAGTGAGCGCAAGGAAGGGGCGCTGTCTGTGAGACCACCAATGCCGGCGATGCCACCACCGCCGCCACTACCACTCCCAAGGCAACCTGTAAGTGTGTGGCGCGCCGGCGATGCTGTTTGAGAAGAGCAGGAAGCGGTGTGCGTGGTTTGGGTCATGCGTGTGCTGCAGCGCGAGGCGACCAGTGTACTTGCGAGACGCTGTAGGTTCTCAAAGGAATCGCCAGTGGCCAGTTGACCATCATGGCGGAATAAACGCACCTGTTGCTGGCTGTTCTTCGCGTTGATGCTGTCCATGGATAAGTGTTTCACCGAGCCTATGGATGCGGACGCGATGCCAATATCACTAAGGGGCACCAAAGTGTTGAGCACATCGGGAGAATCTAGTGGACTGGAGAGTGGCGTTGAGCCAAGCGCGGCATTCACCAGGAAACTGCGCATAGAAATTTAGTAAGGTTAAACCGGAATTTAAAAAAAAAAATTAACTTACATTTGACGTTGCAAAAGATTCTGCCAGACAGCTTTTAGTTCTAAAGAGGGCGCGCGGAGCAAGAGGCTCTTGCGACGAGCACTCTTCTTTGGTGTGCGGGTCAAATCTGGTGCACAATAGCCCGTTGGACTTTCGGCTAAGCGTCCGTTGGGATCCACTGTAAGTCGAAACTCTGTGGCTGCAATGTAAGAAGAAATCGCGGTCACAAGTCAGCTACGCCGTACGGCAAGTGCAACAACTTACTTTTCTTGCGCATGTGAAAGCATGAATCTACAATATTGGCGATTGGAATGGGCTCCTCGGTTATGAACAGCACGCGATCTCGGCTGACCTTTGCAAATACGATGATGTCACTAAAGAGCAAGGTCCAGTAAGGTTTCACGGAGCGGCCTTCCACGCGTGACAGGTCGCCGCCAAAAATCCACTGGCGTCCCTGAACGGCTAGCGTGAATGGCTTGCACTTCGTGAAGACCATGCGGGACTCGAGATCTTGCAACGTGAGCAAAGGTCGACCCTCGCCCAGCGGCTCCATCAAGCCACTGCTAACGGTTATCTCACGATAAGCGGCCTGTAGTTCCGAAATAACAGTGGTAAAGTTCTTGTGCTCCTCCGTGTCGACGTGACAGTTAGAAGCGAGTAGCTGCATTAGTTTCAATATTTCGCGGAAATGCTGTAAAGGCCTGTGAATGAACATGGTGAGATCGGGGCGCTTGCGTGGCACTTGCGGTTCGGTTATGAAGGCAACAAACTCAGAGCCCATCTGCCGAGACTTATTGACCTAATGGAAGAGAACAAAGAAAGTGCTAATTGGTGTACAATACGGTTCATTAAATATGGAGACGCTTACCAGCACACAATCGGCTCGCTTAATGCCATTGCAATACTTCTTGTAGGCCGCGCAGATTGCTGTGGTTTTCGAGAGATAGACGCGTGAGGCGAAGTTCATCTGTGGCTCCTGGTCATCGTTGCACAGCTGCTCTAAAATATCCTCGGAGATGCGCACCAGCTCATCGATATTCTGGAAGAGTGTGCGATGATCGCTTGGCGAAATGAGATCTTTTCGCTCCTGCAACGGCTGCACGAATCGCTGCATGCCGAAATGCAGCGCCGCAATGAAATTCTGTTCGCGGCTAATCAGCTGTAGCAGCAAGCGACGACGATTGTCGGTGATGGGCCCGATGGACTGGGGAAAAGAGCAACATTTTAATGAAAGGCTAAAAATGCATTTCATCATTTGAAATTCAAAAAGCCGTAACTGATAAAAAATCCATCGCTTTATCTAAAAAAAAAATGGTTTGTTAGTTACGGCCTTTTGCATTTCAGGTGACAATTTGCAGAACAAATGGCGGCTGTGACTCGTCAAAATTTATCCAAATAATAAGACAATTAAAATTTCAAAATTACATACAAAGAAGGGTTTATTGTCGACATAGCAGCATTTTCCAAATACGTTTATATGTACATACGTTATTTGAAAAGCAACTTAAAATAAATATCTAAAAGAAAGGGCACAAACTTAAACGAAAATGTGAAATATTCAAGAAAAGTGTAACAATTTATAAAATAATTAAATAAAGTGGTTTCATAATGATTTCCAGCTGAGAAGTAATAAAATAGAATAAAACTGAATTTTTAATGAAGTATTTAAACATTAATTTACGTATGTATGTAGCTAAAATAATTGGTAACATTTCTCATAATTCATTTTTAATATTTGGGATGTTAGGGATAGTAATAATCTCTTAAAAAGTTAACTAAGATAATGACAAATATTCGGTAGTAAAAATATTATGCGAAAATAATTTATTTTAACTCGCAGCGCAAAATGGCACTGTTCGATATCAAATCGGTAGGCTTTAATATAAAAATTCACTTGGTTTTGTTTGTCTCGGCGGCTTGCTAAGTAAGAACTTTGCAAAGCAACTTAGATTTCAGAGGATTAGCTCTACAAAAAGGCTGACTTTTTCACTCAGCTTTGAGCGTCAGCCGAGGCAACTTTGTGCTTTTAGAATTAAATGTCGCATATAAAAATGTATAAACCTACACATGTACTATATACACGAAATAAAATATACAAACGGTTCAAATGATTCGAAATAAGAAACAAATCATAAACAAATGTCACTTAAAATAGCTTAACTGAAAAAAAGTAAACTAAAAGTAGAAACGATTAACTCAAATCTAAATTTAACCAAATAAATTCGTTCACTTCGCTTCGGCAGCTGTTATTTCGCTTTGGCTGTCGGAAAATTTCCCACTCTCCCACTCTCTCTCTCAGACTATAACGCCTTTGCCTACCTCCTTACTGAAGGTGACCTGCGGCAGGTGCAGTCGCCTCTTCGCCGCCTCAATGGACGAGGTGGTGCCGACTGAACAGGCTGTGGACGGACGAACATTCATTGTGGAGGCCCCTGCTGACGGCCCCACAGCCACCGTTGGTGCTGCGCTTGCCACGCCAACGCGTCGCACCGATGGCGCTGTACCACCCGCTACTGACTGTTGTTCATCGCTTATGCCACTGGCTAGGCGTGTAGTTGATGTAGTTTTGCCATTCATGACCGGCGCCGCTGGATGCCCACGACTGCCAACACTGAGCGCTGGCGGCATAGAACCGAGTCCAACACCACCACCAGTGGGTCCCGATCTTCTGAACACCTCCAGCGTTAAGGTGGAGCCCTGTGAGCGTATTAAATTTAACACATCCGCTTCGGGCATCGTCACCACATTCTGCTTGTCTACGAAAATCACATAGTCGCCGGGCTGTATGCCGGCACGGTCGGCCGAGAGTCCGGGCTCAATCTTCTCGACGCGCGGTGGATGTGTCCACACAATGGAGAAGCCAAAGCCTCGTTCGGCAGTGCGTGTCAGCTTCTTGGTCATGGTGAAAGGTGTGCGACCGACTGGCTTGCTGGCAGCAGATAGACGCCGTGCACCTGAGGCGTTTGGTGTGGCATTGGCGGCGTTTGCGGGCGCTGTCGTCTCAGTGGGCGGATCCAATTCGAGGAAACGCAAAAATAAATTCTCATCGGCGTCGCGCTGATGCAAAGCCTTCCGGCTCAGTGTCATCGGATGTTCGATGTTGCCGCCGCCAGTCGCCTGAGCCATGCTGTCGATGCTTACGACGTCCTCCTCGCTTTTCTGGCGCGTCAGTGTTGAGGTCATTGTAGATGTGGCGGTGACGACACGCGTCTGTGGCACAAATGGTTGGGGTTGGACTTGGGGTTTTGGTGGCGGCTGCGATTGTGACTGTGGCTGCTGCTGGGCGTAAGTGTGATTGGAATTGAGTGGCGCTGGGCACGAGATTGGTTGCGTGTGGCCTTGAGTGTGCGGCGCGTGTGTAGCAACGGCCGGATACTGCAACGACACTGGCGGCTGTGGATTATTTAGACATGCCTGCGATTGTAGTTTGTAGAAGCCGTTAACGGGTTGCTGCAGCAACGTCTGTAGAGGAAAGGACATGCATCCTAGAAACTCGCTCCGTCTGCAAAGAGGATGATGAAGGCAAACATTAGTATAAAAATTCATTGAAATTATGAAATACTTTTAAGATTCAACTGCAGATTTTAAATATTCCGCATATTATAAGTCTGCTATATCTTATCATAATTTTTAAGCTGTACATTGCAATATAATTTTATTTATTTATTTTTTCAGGACAGTAACAGTAAATATGGCTTAACAGTTTCGCTGCTGGCAGATGAACAAACAGATTGGCAGCTGAGCTCGTCCGCTTCATACACCAAAATTTGTAATGCGAAACTTTATCTGAGCACCTAATCAGTGCCAAGTGAAAAGACTATAAATTCAAGTCAATCCCTTCATCCGATAATCTTCGCCAACACCCGCAAGCATACGAATGGCAAAAACACAAAAAGCAAAAAGCAGAAGAAAAAGACTAGAACAATGCAAAGCTGAAAACCAAGAAGTAAATTGTTGAGCGTTGAGTAAGAGTAGACGAAAATTGCTGCCAACAACAAAACCATCAACGACGTCAACGTTGACTATGCATTCCGCACATACGCACACATAGATAAACAGAGGAAAAAAAAACAAAATCGCCTTGCGGAAGCAACAAAAAACTGCAATTTTTACAAGTGGTTGGCAGGGTGGCAAGGGTGCTATACTTTGCGGCAACATTTGCGTCAGAAATTGCCTGTTGAGTGAATTTAAAACCGGTTGACAGCTCAACGTCCTCCCATCAGCATCCCAGCCGCCGTCTGCAGCGGCAACAACAGCGGCGAGAGAAAAGTGTTAAAGTGAATTCTAAAAAAAAATTGTAGAAATATACAGTGTAGCGGTAATGCGAGGAAGCGGCGAGCAATAGGAGACAAGCAGCCGCCGAATTTATGGCACCAGAACCAGTGACAGCACAAGTAAGTACCGAAAGTTTTAATTTTATTTATTTTTATTTGACTTTATTTACGTGCTTAACATCTTTGTATGGCTGACATTCTGCATTCTATTTATTGCACAACATTTCTCTGTGAACTTCTTTTCTGCTGTAAGCCGAAACATTAAAGAGTTTTTTTTTTTCTGTACCCTCTTCTCATAGTAAATGGTTGGGAATGAAATTACGTAAAGTATATAATTTTTTTGCCGGCTGCTTTTGGCTTCGCAAATTCTACAATGAGCGTTGATAATCCCATTGAAGCGTGCCGCACTTGCAACAATTGCAACAGCAACAGCAGCACTGATGTTGTCATTTAATTACTACGATTTGCGTTATGTTCTTCTCTAACTTGGCTTCCTCCTTTGCTGCCGGCGCCACTTGCAACACTTTGATAATCCCAAAGTTGCATTCATTTTCCACGCCACTCTCCACGCCTCGCCTGCTGAATTCAGGCCAAAGTGCTTAGCAGTCATTTTTAATGCGATAAAATCACGCGACATTGCGGCGAATTTCGACACAGCTCGCTGTCGCTTTGGCTGTGGCTGTGGCTGTGGTTGCAGCCAAGTTGTTGTTGCGAAAATTTAAATGTGTATTAAATTAAAATGCTATTTCCTCTAATTTGCATATTGGAAGTAGTTGAAGATGTATTAAAATTTGTGGAGAAATTGGAGCTTTGCGATTTTGCTGGTTGGAGCAGCAGCTATGCGCGGCGTATACGTAACCTCGTGAAAAATGCGAGTGGTGATACATTTTTTGTGACTTCAAATAGAAATTCAAATAGGATAAAATTATAATTTTTATCATCTTAGATACAAATCCCGTAGCGGTATTTTTTTTAAGTATCGGAGCTGTGCGCTTCATAATTCACTTATGGGCAATTTATGGATTTAGAAAATAGTCAGAGATACTTATTAAAAAATGCTTTGTAATTTTGAAAAATCCTAGTGCTATTTAGTCAGGTTACATCCTTTATGTTAGAAAAAAAAACTACATGGCAGCAGCTTAAAATGCCAGGGATATTAGAGTTCTTAGTGCAGTTTTTGTTTCAAGATTTTACATCGTTGTCGCCGCTAGTCCTTGGATGGGCGGGCGCCTGTGTACACTGAACTGAACAATCATCAACAATCACCAACACTTCAGCGCACGTACCGGAACGAGTAATCTAATACCGGCAAGCTCATACACTTTAAAGCTCATAAAACAATAAATTATTCGCGCATACGTGCTTATACTGCATACACTATTCGAGTGCAAACGTGTGTGTGTGTGTGTGTGTGTGTGTGTGTGTGTGAGGCTGTCCACTGTCCAATAAAGTAAAATATGTGTTTATGGTCAAACTGAAAACGAAAATTGCAACAATTTCCTCTTGAACGTATCACTTTATGATGACACCATAAAACTATGTATGTATGTATGTATGTATGTCCAAATAAAAGCGAATGAAAAATTTAGTATAAAATTGTACAGCAGCAAAACAGCGCTCGTAGATGTCGTGTATGTGCGTTTGTAAGTGTCCCTGTTTGCGGGCGGTTGGTCACGCGCGCCGGTCATCGATATTAATTTGGCAGCGTCTTAATTTCAACGCTTGGCGATTTTCTCGATTTCGTCGGTTCTACCTTCCGCAACATCTATTTCTTTTTACTTTCCAGGTTTCCCTAGCTCCCTAGGCTAGGATTTGATGCAATCTATTTGTGTGCTTATTCGTGCGTTGTCTTCATTTCCTTGATGATTGATGGTGGATTTGTGTCAGCGATTTAGCGCTTGCGTCTTCATCTCCGTCCGCGCCGTTTATTTCTTACATTTGACCATTTTCCAACTTGTTTTGTGAGTTTCTAATTTGAAGTTTCTTCTTTGGTTCGCCTTACTTTCTACTTTTCTGTCATAAAAATGTGAAATAGAATAGACAAAACCAGGAATGTGTCCAATAAATGGAATAACAGGCGTTCATTGGTGCATGCCAATTGAATGAGGACAATCGAATGGAGGAAATCAATCAATCAATTGCATGACGTGAATCACTTTGTATTGTGCCTTTGGGGTATGCTGGCAGGCAAATTATTTTGTTGGGGTGAGCGCCAGTCCGATGGAATCACACGCAAAACCACAAAATCAATTTTATTAACAAATATGTATATATGTATTCAAATACATACTCGTACATATAATATCCATTACCTCACAATGAGTAGGTGAAATTTAACTTAACTTCCAATGTCGCTTTTTAAGTTTTTTCTAAAAAAAACCTGCCTACCGTAGTCCTGCGCGCTTTACCAATTTATACCAAGCTTTGTACTGTTGTTGACTCAGGTCCAGTAGAGAAAAAGGTTGAAAACTTTTGAAATCGGAAAATAGCCACGCCACATATCATTCTTTCGGTTTTTAAAATTTTCGTGGGATTTCGAAATTTTTTCAGTATGGATTTAATACTTTTTACTTGGATTTTGCAATTTTTTTGCACTTTTTGAAGCTAGTTTTCGCGATCTTTCAGGATTTTTCGGTTAGTTTCTTTCCTCGGTTTTGGGGTTTTTTTTTTCGAGACTGCACCTTTTTCGGTATTTTTCATGTGGAATTTAGAGTCTTTTTGGATATTTTTGCGATTTTTTTGGAACTTTTCGTGTGTTTTACAGAATTTACAAATTTTTTTTCGGTATCTTTCAGGAATTTTCGACACCTTTTGCGCTTTTTTATGTTTTATGCGGGAATGTTCGAAAATTTTCTGTTTTACCAGTTTCCTGTTTTTTCGAGTCTTTCTCTGCATATTTTTAGGGAATTGTAAAAATTTTCGCAGTTTGAGAGTTTTTTGGCACTTTTTGTATCAGTTTTTTTGCGATCTTTCAGGACTTCTCGGTAATTTACTTTTCACGATTTCGGAGTTTTTTTTAGACTCTTGGCATCTTTTTCGTTTTTTTTTTTGTGGATTTTGAGCATTTTTGGATTTTTTTCGGGACTTTTTTGGAATTTTTCGGTATTTTTCGTAGCTTTTTAATCTTAGCATTTCTATAGATGTTCGAAAGAACTTTTCGGATTCTTTTAATCATTTTGGGATATTTAGACATTTTTTCGGTATCTTTTGGAAATTTTTGTGTTTTATGCGGGAATTTCCGAAAAGTTTTTTATGTAGCACTTCTCCGAAATTGTAAAGTTTAAGGTTTTAGAGCATTTCTAGACTTTCTGGCTGTTTATCAATATTTTTTGGAGGTTTTTGGCCTTTTAGAAATACTCTTTTTGGAATTTTGGAATTTTTTGGTGCATTTCGGGAACTTTCTCTACTTTTTTTGTTTTATGCTTGACTTTTCGAGAATTTTCAGGTCCAATGGTTTCGAAGCTTTTTTGTGATTTTTGCATTTTGAGAGATTTTCGCTAAAACTTTTCTGTAGCTGTTTTTTTTCTGATAATTTGGGTCCTTGCGGATTTTTTTATTTTCGGTAATTTACAGAAATCCGAAAACTGCGATAAATCAGTAATTATTCAAATTAATTCACTAAAAATCGATCTTTGCAAAATTGTCTTAGCAATAAATGTGATTATCACAAATTTTTGGAAAAATGGCATGTCACTGGCCACTTTTGACTACATAAATATGCAAAACCTCCGTAGCAGACTTATCAATTTGTACCAAACTTGATTCAATTATTTCATTAAGTCTAACTAAGCATATTATCGAAATGAATAGTTTACAGAAAGGTTTCGCCCTTTTTTTTACTTGTTTTTACCAAAAATGTCTCCTGCACTCTGCTTACGCATATCCATAGAAGAATGCTTTGCGTGTTCTGCAACCGACTGAAAGTCATGCACCTTCCCACCTAGCCGCTGACACTAAAGCAAATACCACCAAATTTATATTTTGCGTGTTAGCGGTCATCGGTTTTAATTTCATTCGACGCCCTTTGATGTGAAACAAATAACAATCTGCCGCAATTTACACATTTCCGTGTTGGCAACGAGGTCATTCCGGGCATAAGTGTGAGCATGTATACTTATATGTATGTATGTGTGTGAGTGAGTGCGCCTAAATGTATATTTCCTATTAAATTGCTTTTCTTGTAATAATTGTTGTTATTGCGGTGTGTAAGCTTGCACTTACAAGCCCCCAAAGGATGTCGTACATATTACAAAACAATCACACCAACAATGTTGGCAGCAACCGCAAAGTAAATAAATTTTGATTAAAAAAAAAATAGTTCACAAACCACAAGTAAATACATAGGTACTTAAATGTGCAATCGCACAGTAAGCTGAAGAAGATGAATTGGCCAATCGTCGAAACAACCAAACAGACATGGCTGAGTAGTCTCACTCACTGCTGCTAGCAGCTCGTCGTTGTGTGATGTGGTGTGGTATGTGTGCTTTGGTGAGCTAGCTAACACACATGCAAATAGAAAAGGAAGTGTGACAGCAACAACTTTAACTCACAAACTTAGCAAGCAGCCAGGTGACAAATAGCAACAACTAAGTACGATGCTTAGTAGCAACAAAAGCCACACATTGTCTGTGACAGGAAGCTTTGCAGCTAACAAGTTTAAAAGTGTTGTTGTGTGGCACTAATGCGTGGCAAGTACCGCAAAATTGTCAGTCAATGACAGCAGCCATACGACAGCATAGTACATACATACATATTTATTGCAACTATAGATAGAACATTTTTCCAACAAATTGTTTTTGATTTTCTAGCTTTTTTTTTTGCTGCAGCAAATGTAGCGCCAAGACCTGCAGCGTTTGGCGAGTGAAAACTACAAATTGATATGTCAAGCGAAAGTGAACTGTTGAAGTGTTGAAGCGTGCCAGGATATGTGAGTGGGTCATGGCATGGCTGAAATGTGGGAAGATTTAATTGTGTGTGGCCATAGGAGTGGTTAAGAGTACAAGTAAAATTATTGCAGTAAAGTGTGCACCCCTTCCGGACATATTTCGATTATGCTGAACATAACAACTAAATTCATTTACGGTTAAAATTATTGAGTTGTTGCTTCAGCTGAAGCGGATAGAAAAATGAGCGCTGAATATGCGGATGCCGAGGTGTGGAGCATTCGTGCAGGCTCGGTGCTTTTTCACACCCAATAAACTAGTTGGATAATTAACCACGTACGTGTGTTACTCTTCGGCTTGCTATTTGTTTGCTGGTACTTTTACTTATTGATAGATTTATATTTGAAATTGGTTTTAGTTGAAATAGGGTTAAACTTGTTTCGAAGCTTTTATGACATCAGTTGCCATGTCGATTCGGGTGAGCAGAATCTATGGCATACATTTTTTTAATCTTTCGCGTTTAATAATTCCACTTTTATTTCAAAATCGGTTCAAAAGTCCTCGGAAAATACATTTTTGCTTAAACTCAAACAACAAAAGTCCGATTTCAATGGAAATTTTTAACATAATACCATAACAGCTGACTAAGGCATCCGAAATGTTTTTTCTATTTAAAACACGTGAACTTAAAATTGGGTCGTAGATTACGGGTCTGTGGACCGTTTTTCCAGATCAGGTCCTCTTTCCAAGATATTTTCATTTTTATGAAAAAAAAAATATTCAAACTATAACAAGGAAAAAATTAAAAAAATAAATAAATAAATCTTTGCCAAAAAAGAAAGCTACTAGCTATGAAAATCGATGGATAAATAAAGAAGTTTTGAGTGGTTAAATGAAAATGTGCAAATTTTTGTTTATGAAATAGGGCCAGAAAATAATGTTACTCATACGCCACATTGTACATGGCCGTACTCGTACATACTTGTACATAGTGTATGAGTAGCATTTCCCATGTTAAAGTTTGATTTTGTATCTTTATTTTTTGATTCGCAATACGAACTTAAGTTTTTAAATTAGATGTCTTAGAAGAGCTTCAAGTATGCAAATTGGAAGTAGCTGAGACTGACTGTTGATTTTTGGAAATGTTTTGTTGGCGAAGTTGCGAATTTTCTTACATACAAAGTATCTTCGACGATTTTTTAATAATAAAAATAACGATCTGCATTAAAAATTTTTTTATTTTCTAATGGCAGATATGTCCCGGAAAACATTCGATCCACTTCAAAAGGTGTAAACGCTTTAGTTTATTTGTGGCAGCCACAATGTGCGGTGGTCTAGCATTTAACGAAAATAAGAAATAGATTCAATTTGGGATAAGTAATCACAGATAAAGTTCCTATATTTCTGTTAAATTTCGAGAAAAAAACCATCCAAATTGATTAAAGCCATTTTCACTTCGAATTCACTTGCAATTTCACATTAAATTTTATTTTTAGTTTTTTATGAATTAGAAATTTTGCACCTTTTATAATTCCAATTTTACGATTATGACTGACATTATTTTGCTTACAGTTTGCTTTCAAGTTAATTCATTTTGTCCTCTCTCATATTTTTTAATACACCTGCTGGCTTTATGTGGGCTTACTTGCCATAGCCCGCTGCGGTAACTAACTCAAATAGCAATTTCCGCCGGCTATTTAAACACGCGAATGCGTTCATAATTCGTGGACGGGCAGAGGACAGTTGGTTGGCGGTGAGACCACTCGACAAACGCACAGCTAAACGCGGCCACTCAAATTTGTTTTAATGTTGTTAGTGGTTCAAGAAGGTAATGATAATGTGTTGCTTTCAGAAATGGGTAAAAGCAAATATATAAAAAAAAAAATTAAATTTATTTATGGTTGGTAATTTAAGGAAAAAGGAGTGGGTTAGCTTGCATGCCTTTTTCTAGCAATATGTGTGGCACTTGACTTGCCACAATGATTTCGAGAATACACAAAAAAAATTAGAATACAAAGTTTCGTGCCATTTCATTAAAATTTCGTTCAGCAACAACTACAACTACTAAGTAAAATGAAAATGCTGTTAAATTCAGCACTCATCGCAATGAATTGCCAACTGTTTGCGAGGCATTCTACTTTAAAGTTTACTGCCTCTATTGCTGTGCAATCCAAATAAAAAATAGCTCGCCCAAATGACCTTTTCTTTATTAAAACACCTGAAGGCAGCAGTTAAACTGAATATGCATTGATTCAACTGAAAAATTTATGAGAAAACAAACAAACAGACCAAAAGCGAGTATAGCGAGGCAAAAATCGGAAAATTCTCTGTCTGCAACATAAACATGTTTGGTATTTTTTGTTTTTTTAATAATTAAGCCGAATTTTCTCTATAAAATTAATTAGATATTTTTCAAAGTTAACAAATTTAATATTTAAAATTTTAATCTGAGCATAGCCATGCGTAGGCACTTCACATATATACATAGTTAGCAGGGTGTCAAAAATCGTGTTTTTGCAAAAATTTTATTTTTATTGCAGATTCCGGTAAAATACCCATCTAGCCAAAATTTTTGTTCGCAAAGATTTTCGTGTAAAGCGAAAACCCTCTAGAAATGGGCGTTGCAGTTTTAGTACTAAAGTTAACAAAACGCAGATTTTGTTGCTGATTTCGGCAGAATATCTCTTCGTTAACTACATTTGTTCCGCATTTTATTTTTAAAATCGAAAAACCTTCTAGAAATGGACATGGCACTTTTAGGATCATACTTGAAAAATTTATGGGTCGATTATCGATAGCAATCGAACTTCAGTTGTGTTGCTAGTTGCCAAAACGATATTACAGATGGCAACTGGCAACTTTCAACTGACAACTGCAGTTGCTACAAAGTATGTATACAGGCGACTACATTTTTGTGGTTGCTGGGAATGTTTTTGGAGCGTATTTAGGAGAGAAATTGAAAAGTGTGTCATATATTTTACTTTTTAATTATTTGAACGATATTAACATTTTGCAATGCAGTTTTCTGTTACAGAATATGGCGAAAATAACAAAATAATAACTTGAAATTTTAGTTCCCGTGGAGCAGGCCNTAACATTTTGCAATGCAGTTTGCTGTTACAGAATATGGCGAAAATAACAAAATAATAACTTGAAATTTTAGTTCCCGTGGAGCTTTTGGTGAAACAAAAGCGAACACTTATTGCAAATTTTTTCCTTCATCAACTAAAGCACCTCCAACCGCACCAAGTTTTCCAAATTGAAGTCATTGCTGTGGCACTTCCTTCTGCGAAAAATCGAAGAAATGCGCAAGCTTTTATGATCGGAGGTATTGAAGTTGAACGATGTGGTTCATCTGTTTACTAACCAATTATACTACAACTTCTTTTGGAAGTCCTCAATATGCTTTAAAAATAAACACAAAATGATAATAAAAGAAAAATCTTGAAAGTATTAAAGCAGCTCTAGAAGATTGGAATCATCCTCTAAATGTCGCCTGATTGAGGCCGCGTTCATGCAATTCTCTTCCTCTTAAACAAATAATTTTGATGAACATAGCTTTACTGCTGTCTTTTCTTTAAAACTCTTTATTTTAATAATTTAATTTTACTAGCACAGCTTGTTTACAGCCGTTTGCTGGTTGTCGAACTGTCAAATTTCGATTATCGATAACTCTACAGCAACTGACGATAGTTGCCATTCGTAATACAAATTATCTTTCTAGTTGCTTTGCCAGCTGGCAACCGAACCGTGGTTGCGTTGCTATCCGTAATCGACCCATTCGATTTTATTGTGGATTATGGCCGGATTCCATTCAATAACAAAGTTTGTTCCGGAACTTTTTTTTTTGTACAAGCTAAACCTCTCATTTTGAAGTTATGGCAAATGCGTACCGACATAAATTTTTTCTTACAAGCCGCAGTATATCTAGAAACATTTCTGCATCAAGAAGAAGGTTAGATGTTTAAAAACATCGATAGTATTGTCCTAGCTTAAGTAGTGTCAAAGATGTCAGCGTTACAGTAAATTAATATTTTCGAAAATGGACTTTATACATTTTTCAGCAATGCCGGTAATTCTTTTTTGTATATTTTCTGGTCCATCTGGTTTTTGAGAGCTCAGCAACAACTACAATTTGAGATATAAAAAATTTCAAAATGAAATTTTTTAGTGGTCGGCAACGTGCTTCGAAAGTGCCCAAAATCCAAAATTTGTTATTATGCTCCATATTACCCAGTGTTTGTTATCCTTTCTTAGGTCAGGCGGCTTCTAAAACCAGGTTATAATATGTTTTCAAAACGCACACTTAATCTAAAATCAGCTGCCTTTCAGAGGTCGGACAACGGTTTGGAAATACGCGGACTTTTAATGTTTACTATATCGCGTTTTTTTTATGAATTTCCAAAATTTTTAATGGAATGAATTAAAAATATACATATTTATGTAAAAGTATGTCTTTCTTCTTTTATTTAAAAGTAGTCTTTAAGCTTTTGAAACAGAAAATAAAAATCTGCTATTTTTGTGTGTTTTCTGAAATAATTCATAAAATAATTTTGTCACTGCTTATTTTATTTATATTATTTTATGTTCAAAATTTTATTTATAGCTTTATATGTATACAAAGTATGCCATATATGTATGTAGTTCATATGTTTTAAAACTTAATAATTTATATTAGGAGTGCCAGTTACTCTCGAAATTCGACCGTTTTTCTAGCCTTGGAGATTTTTTCAAATTTAGCACATCGTTTAACTTGTAAGGTACAAAATTACTTACCGCAAAATATCTTTGAATGACTTTGACCGAACTTGAAATTGACTCAATACGTTCCATTTGGCGATAAATTTCGATAAATTTATATACATATGTATATCGATATCTCGATTTATTTCAAAAACATTAAAATCCGATAACTCAATAAAACTCGATAGCTCGAAAAATTTCGATAACTCGATTTCGAGGACTCGATGAATCTTGATAACCCATAAATCGATATATTTCGATATTAGTCGAAAGCTCAGTGCATTTCGAGGACTCGATGAATCTTGATAACCCATAAATCGATATATTTCGATATTAGTCGAAAGCTCGATAAACTGTGGATTAATATAAATTTCGATTACTCGATTAATTTTGACAACTCCATAAATTTCGATACACATCGACAAATTTCGATAACTCGTTACTCTCTGGTAACGCGATATAATTCGATAAACCGATTAACAGAGAAAACCGTAGAAATTTCGATAAATCCATATACTTTGAATATTCCAAAAACCTCGATTCGATAAACCGCCAAATTTCGGTAAATCACGCGATAAGTTTCGTTAACTCTATAATTAATGATAATTCAATAAAAATCGATAGCTTGATAAATTCCATTATCCTGAAAAATTTCGATAATCCAATAAATTTGTATAACTCGATAGCTATCGGTAAATTTCGACAATTGGGTTTCTGCGTCTATAAATGTCGACAATTCAATAAGCTTTGATCAATTTGAAATAATTCGATATATTCCGATAACTCAATAAGCACGGTTAACTCGATAAATTTCGATAACTTGATAACTGAATTTTGGTGACTGGATTTGTTAGGTTCTTATAAATAAAATTTCCGAAAATTTCCGTAATTCTTTGTATTTCTCATTATTTTCATATTGTTTTCATTTCGTCTTTATCTTCAATTTTGCCTTTACTTTTTTAACAATTTCTTCAGCATCACATATCTCTATTATGATTTCTTCCGTTATTTTCAACCAATTTTGAAAGCATAAAAACTCTCCTCATCTACATAAATACTATTCCAATGGTGTTCTTAGTTTTGAAATCGGTTCGATAGAATAGCCAAACGAACAATGACAAAATTTATGTTAGCGTATTAAAATATAGATTTAACTTTTTAAACAAGTGATCACTCTACTGCGTGTGCTTTTAGAAGTAAAGCATATTCAAAACCATTTCGATTGACACCCATATTGTAGTAATTCATTTAAGTTGTTAAATAATTTGGATTTCATTTTGTATTAGGTGGCAACCCTTAAAAACCCTTATTGCACCACTAAATGCTACAAGCACACAAATTTTAAACTTCAAACCGCATTTAAATTGAAAGTAGGAGAGTTTAAAAAAAAAAACAAAAAGCAAATTGCATTTTTGAATTCACCGTACTAAAATTCACTAAGAAACAAATTTTCATTCGAATTTATTTTTGCTCACATTTTGTATGGAAGGGAAGCACTGTGCCTCCGGAAGTTAATGTTGCAATTTTAATGAATATTGTTAAAAATTAAGTAATTGACGGGCGTGTGTTTGACAAAGCAATAAACTAACTTTTTTATTTTGCAAATATTCAAACCTAAAAAAAAACGTCAAATCTCTTGTCTTGATATAAACTGCTCGCGCTAGAAGAATCACTTCATAGCCTTTAACTTATGCTTACCCAGAGCATCAAAGTCGTTTGCTTCCACTTGCCGCCACTCAAAGTCATATCAAATAAATCATCGACAATTTCGAGAGCCGCTGTGTGCACTTCAACGCCAGCAAGGCGAGAAACGCTGCCATGCAATTTTGCTTTTCACTAGGCACATCCGCCAGTTAGTTGCGGGGAAAATCGTCAACGCTTTCGTACAAAATATTACGTATACGCCCCAGTGCGCGCAATGACGGGCAACGTTAAATTGAAATGCCTACCTTGTTATTACTGGCACTTGCTTGTGCTAAACTCATGGTCGACGACGCGCTTGATGATGACCTGCTGCTCTATGCGGCGCCTAAGGTTGCGCATACGCCCGGTGGTGCTGCGAAAAAATTTGCATTCGCTTACAATCAATCTTCCGACTTCGGGGCATTTTTGAACTTTTTAACGGTTAAATAATAGCCGTCATTTCCTGCCACCTCCTGCTCACACTTTCAGGCTGCTTCCTTTGTATCAGAATTTTTTAATGCATCGTTTTGAATGCGAATTGCTAAAATAACTTTACACTTTCATTTTTCAACTGTGCAATTTTCAAAGTGTAGGAGAATGAATGTAATGTAAAAGTTTGCGTGCTTGCGTGATGTTTAAAAATAACTAACTAGTGGACAGTACCAGTAGTGGTCGCTTGCAGCGGGACGGGGAGCGTAGCGTGGGCGTCATCGTTAGCTTTATTGCCAATTCCGTTTTGACCAGCGCGAAACTCTTTGACGTTGCTGTAATGGCGGAGCATCAATGACGTTGGCCTGGCTGGCAGTGACGGCTGCGCGACTGACGTCTTTCAATAGTACTACCAACTGCATTTTTTGGCTGCCCTCTGTGTCGGATAAATCAAAGCTGCATGCGACTCAAAACGCGCAGGGTGTAGCGGCAAAGAAGGCCTTGCAAATGACGAACAGATAAATAGCTAAGAAGTATACGCGGAAAGTTAACTACATAAATACATAAATAAACCAAAAAGCGAGCACAATAAACGAAATGAAGAAAGTGACTTTGGGCGCACTGCTTGCGGCGGTTCATGGTTTGGCGACTGGTGGCCCTTGGCTCATGGCTCATGGCTGACGTTTGGCGTTTCGCGGTTGGCGGTTGCCGGTTGGTGGTCGGTGGTCGCTGGCTGATTGGTTCACCATAGCCTTGAACTATGCAAACTTATTATGTATTCGCGTTTTTATTCTTCTCATTTCGCACAAGTATAAGTACATACATACATACATACATACGTATTTTTGGGGAGCGTTTTTACGACTTGCTTAAAAGGAATTTCAGAGCGAAATGTCAAATGAATTTATGCAAACTCAGCGTGGCCTTCCTTTGTACGCGTGTCCTAAATCCAATGGAAAGTATGGCGAAAATGGAGCGACGAAAATAAATTCACACTTATGTATGTATATATCGTGTTACCTTAATAAAGAAAGGCTCTTTCTAACATTTTTCTCTATTTACAGAGTACTTATTATATTATATATGTACTATACATAAAGTATATATGTGTGTAGCCATGTGGAACAAAAGAGTTACAAAAAGTCAGTGACACAATTCTTGCAACAAATGTCCATCGGCGTGCGTAAAACTTTTTCCTTTAATTTATTTTCTCTGCACTTCAGTTTGCTTCCGTTTCTTTGTTTCGCTGTGTGTGTGTGTGCGCGTGTGTGTGCATGTGCCACTCAAAACTTGCGAGTCGTAACGTTATGCCGAGCAGTTGCAAAAGTTTGCCAAATGATTTTTATCAACTGGAAGCTAAAGACAAATTGCGGCGGAAGTACAACAATGACACACTTGACCCGTCAACTGCATCTTCTGAGCTGTGCGATGGGTGTGTGTATGTGTGTGTGTGTGTGTGTGTGTGTGTGAGCGCGCTTAGGGCTAAGCAAACCCATCCAAATGGAATTAAACTTAGTAATTCTTTTTCGTTTTTTTGTTAAGAATAAAAAGTGTGAAAGTGTTTTTAGTTGTAGCAGTGTGCGTGATTTTTTCTAATGATCTCTTTATATTTGTGTACTTGAGTTTGTTATTATTTATTATGAAAACTTGCTTTTTTGTGTATTTAATACACTTATTCTTCTTCATAGCTCCAATTTTTAAATACAAAAAAAAAAAATAAAACAGATTTTTTCCGAAATTTCGCGGACATCGTTAAAAATACTTTTCCGTACAAACGTTTAAATTCAGGCATAGAGCCATGTGTGTCAATATTTTAAAATTTTCCACAACGCGAGTTCAAAAAATTAGGTTCTCTTGACTTAGAATTTATATTGATTTTTTTTTTCATATTCAACCATTGACCTCAAATGAAATGCGTTTAAATATGCGCTTGTCGAAAATTTTCGTGTGAGCCATACAATTAATTTCAATTAAAATGACGACCTTCGTATTTGTATACTTGAAGCAAATTTTAGTATGCTATACAATTTGATTAAAAATTCATAGACATCATTATCCTCATAGCCAACCAGTTAATGAGTCTCAACGCAGCGCCGTCGTGCAATATACCAGTATATGTATCAATGTTGCCAGATTCACAGTTTTGATTTTAAATTGCAGTTTTATAGACACGCTTACAAATGTTTAAAATTCTTCCAAACCAAACCAAATTATAGGTTTTTTGAAATTTCCCTTTTAATGGAATAAATTAGAATTTCTCTTATTGTTTTTTCTTTGTTTTTGGTTTTTTGTAAGTAAATTATTAAGATAAAAGTGGGCGAAGAAGAAACAAATGTGGAAATCATATTTTCTCTAATCAATTTGAATAAAACTAGGAATTCCAGCCTAATGCTACAGGAGGTACTAAATTTGAGGTATCGAATTAAACACTCAAAAAATAAATTAACAGGGTAATTTACGAAAAATTATGAAACTGAATTTCAGTTTTTAACATGTTCCCTTTTTAGAAGTATATTTTGCTTTAGTTAAGTATAATCTAAACGGTTTATGTTATTTTATTTTAAGCAAGCAAATACCCGGTGTGCTTCACTGTCCCTTAAGATAAATTTGAAGAGCTTTATGAAGTGAGATTTTCAAAAAATTTTCGGTTTATGAAAAATACTTTATTTTTATGAATAAGGGTGTTAGTTAATATATTTTCGAAGAAATTTCATCCTGGAAATTTACTTTATATCTTTTAATTCGATTCTAAACATCGTTCACTTTTTTTAAAGGTATATTAATTCAGTATTTACCTTATCTTATCACTCTAAGTGAATAAATTTTTTTAAATAGATGGCAACCCGCTAGAAAAAATATTTTCAGCCATAAACTCTCCTAAATAGTTTTTTGCAATATTTAATTTATCTTATCAAATTAAATTCAACTAAAATTTTCAAACAGGTGGTAACCTTACACAAAAATATTTTTCTTCCTATATTTTAAGTTAGACCTCTAGCAATGCATTGGTGAATACTGCATTTGATTCCGTGCTTCAAATTTTCGAGTGATGCTCGTACAAACATGATGACGGACAGACATACAGACTAAACAGTTCTTAAAACTGTTGATTTGGCTTCTGTTGCTCTAATAAAGAACCGCCATATTAATTTTTCTTTAATATCTATAATGTACAGACCTCGGCCTGTTACAATTTTATTTGTATGTATATCTATACAACTCCTCGTTTTGGAAATTTACAGTTTTTTGGGAAAAAAAATCTGGCCACACTCATATATACATGTTTTCAGAAATACTCTGCCTCAAGCCCACTCACGTGCTCACTCATGTACCTCAATTCAGCCACCCCTGCGCCGCTCCCTGCTCCTTTCAGCTCATATTTTGCCTCAATGTTCGCCGAGTTTTATTAGCTTATATGTGCGTACATATGTATGTGGAATTATTTATGTTTATGCGGTTTGAGAATTATATGAGGAGCCGGGTTAATTGAAAAATAAATTGCTACAATCCTGCGAATGTGTCACGCAATGAAAGGCATACATACACATTCTTACATACATACATACATACATGCATAAACACCCAAGCGGGCGAGCTTGCCTGGATGTGTGTTGATAATTGAAATTAGTAAATTACTAGGTGCCGCTCGAACGTGCTCTACTTGGCAGAAGTGTGAAAGAGACAAGCGAAAAGAGGGTACCACGTACGACAGAAAATTGAAAGTAAAGTACTTGCGAGTAGAAATAAAATGAAAAGTAAAATGAAGTTGCTGTCCGACCCGCACAGTCGAAGCATTTTCCGTGCTGCATGCGCCGCGTGAAAAAAAAAAAAAATTTCGATATTGCATTTCCTGCCAAATAGAAAAATTTAATGGCCAACAACGGCTGCGACATTTGTTCATTTTTCGGATGCCAGGTGTGATCGATCGTACTGCAGATAGCCGCCGAGTGTTTGAATGCGAGCGCGGCGGCTAAGAAGTGTGGTGTAGGCAGCGTATGGCTCGTTTATTCTGCAGCAACAGCTTCCGGCGTTTGCATTTCACAACTACTATTTTTTCAATTTAGCACTCGTTGATGACTGGCGTCGACTGCTGCCAGCCAAAGGCCGTCAGAGCAATCGACCGAACGACCGAGCGACCGCTTCACTGTCTGATTTTAGTGCATTTTTTTCTTGACGCTGTAAGCCGCCAGCCAGTCTCAGCTGGTGAGCCAATGAGCCAGAACTTTGGAACATTGCCAACTGATGCGCGCTCCTACACTCATCGTTCGCTCTGTATGCGTGTATAAAAATGTATGCAGCGCGCCAGTGCCACTGACACTTCCGCTGTGCTGCGGGAAATATTCGTATGCTGGCGGCAGTGCAATTTGATACACAACAATTTGTACGAGAGGAAAGAATAAATTAGTTGTACATGATTTTGACAACTGTGAGAGAAAGTGCGAAAACTATGTGACACGCTTAGTCGCCTTTTGCTAGCACATTAAATAGCCTGAGTTGACTGTGATTAAAATTTAGACGATTTTGCAACATTTTACAGCACACTCGAAAAAATTAGTTCGCAATTTGAATTATAATTTTGATTGTCTAAAATCTTAAATGGTTAAAATTTGGGGTTTTTTTTATGCTTGATTTGGGCCAGGTTCCTATCTAAGTTATTTATTTATTTTATTTATTTATTTAAGATATGAGGGTGTACACGTAAGGTGTTAAGTCTTTTATAATACATCAATAGATGGAAATAACAAAATTGAAGACTTATTTAAAATTTGAAAATTTATTTGCCTAATTGTTTGGTTTTTTTTGTAGTTGTAAAAAAAGCAAGCAAATCACCGCTCAATAATAAAGTTTATAGCAAGTTTAGCTTAGTGGAAAATTACAGTCTATTTTTTCTCTTTTTACTGTGTGTTTGTATAAGCAGGAAATGAATATGCATATCGACTGCTGAGTGGAAGATCGGCCTATCTCGACAGCCAGCTCGAAAACGACCTATCTCAAAAAAATTTTCAAGAACGCCCTACTTCAAAATTCGATTGAAAAACGCCCTATCTCAGAATTCGGTTCTAAAACGCCATATTTTAAACGAAAACACATTGAAAATTTGCTGAGATAGAGCGATTTTGAATCGGCATCTGATTGAAGAACCAAATTCTGAAATAGGACGCCCTTGAAAAGCTTTTTGAGGTAGGGCGTTTTCGAACTGGCTGCCGAGATAGGTCGATCTTCCGATTCGCAGTCGATGTCAACTTTCTTTTTAACGGACTTCAAAAAAAGGAGGAGGTTATCAGTTCGTCGGAATATTTTATTTTTATTTTTTTATGTATGTTACCGCAAGCTTTGGACCACGTTAACCAATTTCGATAATTCTTTTTTCATCGGAAAGGTGGTCCCATACTAATTTTATTTAGATCCAATAATTTAAAAAGGAGGAGGTTATCAGTTCGTCGGAATATTTTGTTTTGTTTTTTTTTTTTATGTATGTTACCGGAAGCTTTGGACCACGTTAACCAATTTCGATAATTCTTTTTTCATCGGAAAGGTGGTCCCATACTAATTTTATTTCGATCCAATAATTTGATCGTGAAGAAATTAACGATAATCTTAAATTTTTATATTAGAATTGAAGTCAATTTTTTTTTTTTGCTTAAGAATTACTTGTTTTGAATCGTCTGCTCAAGCTAAGTAACTCTAAGGTAATCTTTCCATAATCTCGAAAATTACTTGTGCGGATTTTGTGTTCCAAATTTATTCAGACAAATATCCCTCGCTAAGATACATACGAGTGTCACTAAAAAAGTCCTAAGAAACAAATTTTGTCGGAAGAAATGGTCTTATAGAGTTTCCAGATATTTTTTTATTATTTTTTTGCATGCGCTGCAACCAATTGGTCAAGTATTTTTCCCGCAGTGAAGTCGGTCCCTCAAAAACCGGCGTTTTGAACGCGTTAACAGGCTCTTCTGGCAATGAAAATCGTGGTCCGCGAAGTTTATCCTTGATGTTTGAGAACAAAACAAAAAACCAACGATGAATTGCCAGATCAGTATTGTAAATTAGATGTTTTCCGCGCTTAAAAAATCACTTTTTGTTTGACGAGTTGTGTGAAAGCTCGCAGTTGCTTGATGAAAGACCATTTGTTGTTTTTCCTCTATTCGCCCAAAACTGTTCCCAAACAAATGGTTTTGTACCACCCATAATGAACTGTTCTACATTCTTGCGAGAATAAATTTGTTTGTTTTTCTTACTTTGAAAGATCTAGATGTAGGTGATTGGCCTTTTTTCTAGCTTTTGGGAATATATTTCATTTCAAAGTGAAATTGTTTGCCACTATTAATTATCTATTTGTTTTTAAGAATTTTCAATTAAAATATATTTCATTCTCAGGCAAGCCCTATATAAACCCAAGTTTGACAATTGGTAGAAAACTACAAAAAAGCGCAACAAATTTTCTTCTAAATTTCAAACTTTTTTCTCGGAAGTTTTAGAATTTTTTCGAGTACACAGTTTTTTAGCCCCTTCAATTTTAGTCTGATAATGTGCAAATTTCAAGTGGCTACGAATTACCGTTGATTTTTTAGCATTTTTTTTGTCGCATTGGCTTCCATATAATGAATAAACTCAATTTATTTGTATATGGAGGATAGCCGCAACACCTTTGGCGAAAAAAATTCTAAAAAATCAACGGTAACTTTTAGCCACTTGAAACTTGCACATTATCAAGCTAAAATTGATTGGGCTATAAAACTGTGTATTCAAAAAATTTCTAACACTTCGGGGAAAAAAGTTTGAAATTTGGGTGACAATTTGTTGCACTTTTTTGTAGTTTTCTACAAATTGTTAAACTTGGGTTTATATGGGTTTTATTAGAGAAGGAACTGTATTTTAATTGAAAATTCTTAAAAATAAATAAATAAACATAAGTGGCACACAATATCACTTTGAAATGGCGTGCTATAGATATGACCGATACTATTTATGTTACGTCACCTGTAACGACATGATTAAACTGTCTCGAAATGGCGTGCTTGTATATTTGCAGCGTTTTCATACACTCGCTAATCGACACGAGCCTTGTTTTGAGCAATTTTTTAAATAGCGTGGAATCCAACGCGCACATACCTTTCCATGGGCCAAACGTTAATGCGACATTGTTTGTATGTTTGGAGCTGAGCTAAAAATTCCAAATTTTAATATGCAAATGTCAGATCGACTCAAACGACATTAGTGTTGCGAATTCTAAGGCCTTTTTGGTGAAATCGAGCAACTTTTTCAACGTGAGCTTATCACCTTTCCTAAGTAAACTTAGAAGAAACCTGCATCATTCAGTTACTTTTTTTTTGTACATTCGAAAATCACCAATTCCAAGTATTTCTATTTCACTCCGCATAAGCAAAAGAGCTTTGTTAGATTTCATCTAAATCCCCATTTTTTTAATTTATTTGCACAACGCACTTGTGTTCACTTGTATGTATGTATGTATGTACATATTTATGCTTCTCTTTGGCATATAGAACAAAGCAGCACCGCAACAGCTCCAAAGCCCTTGGCGTATACGTGCTTTTCCCAAAGCACACATAAACCAAGGAAACAACGGATTTAAAGACTTTGCGGAAACACCAACATTGCAGCTGCAACTGCATTACAAACACCACCGCAACACTAGCTCTCAGTTTTAGCTCTCAGGGACGCTAGCTTGCTTGTCAGACATTTTGTGCGCTTAATCCCAGCTATGCTGCTGCTGCCCGCTGCACTATGCAACAGTGCGCCGCATTAAACCCAAACGACTTGTTGTTTACGCAGCAACCAGAAGAAGAAGAAGAAGAAGAAGCAGAATAATTGCTGGCAGCACAGATTTGTGTGTGGCACATTTAAAAGTATGCGGAGAGGAAGCAACGCCGCTTGAGTGAGTATGTGTGCTTAAGTATTTATGCCCAAAGTAGCTGACACGTTGCCGCTGTACAAAGGTACACGATAAGTAGATACAGAAGTGTTTGAGGAAAAATTGCAGCCAGCAGCTAGAACAATGAATTCCAGCCAATACATATGAACGTAGCACAGTTAAACGAAAGCCAGTGACCTCATTCAAGTGGCACTGGCAACGTGCAACGTATGTACATATTTGCCACCTGCAACGTGACACATTTCTAATAAATTTTATTACACTTATATCCTGTTTTTTATTTTTGTATTTTTTTTATTTTTTTGCATTTTTATAGAAGTCGCTCAGTGGCACAGCAGCCGCCATAAATGTCGCATGTCATAGGTGAATGAAAAAGCATAATTCAGCGGCATAAATAGCTAGTGGGCTACGCTAGTGGGATACGCCGGCAACTGTGCCTAAAGGCTGGTTTTCACTATGTCAAATGGAACTAAAAAACGGTATAGCAATTGATTTAGATCAGAATAGGTCTTCAGTCGTGTACATGTGCTGCTAAATTAGCTATCTGTCCATGTTTGGTCCATAATATAATCGTTAAAGGTGCGAAAAAAGAAGATACCTAAAGTTGTTTCAAAATATTTTGACAAAATTTGTTGTCAAAATATGACATAGTGAAAACCAGCCTTATGTCCTTGACTTCGTATTAGTGGGTGTGATGTGCATGTTGTATTTTTCAAAATTTCTTTTTGTCCTTTGGCGAGGTGAGGCGACTTACATTGAGGTGAGTTGAGGTGACGACCTGTCTAAAGCGTTAAAGTGGAAAAGCGTAAACGACGCACGTACATACATATACGCTCTTCTAATTGTTTTGAATGTGTAGTTATTTATGCGTGCTAATTACAGTTAACGTTGGCTTTGTAACCAGTACTTAGCGCCCCGCCACCCACCACAAGCGTTGCGCCATTAGTTGGCCTATTTGCCACAGCTGTTTGACAGCGACGAGTGTGTTGGTTGTTAAGCGTCAACATACATACAAATATTCATATGTATGTGGCCTCCTCCTACCTCTCGAACTGAATCGCTAAGAGCAGCCATGAAAAGCCGTTATTAAAAATGTAAACGCAATACAAATTCATAGCATGCAAACGTAGCTTTTAGACGCGCACACACAAACGCTTTCAGCTGAACGCTCTCACTTTTTAACACGTATTACTAGCCTCTTACTAGTGTTTTTTTGTATTTTCCTTTAAATATTTATTTTTTGTATTTTCCTTTTTGTGGTTAACTTTTGATTTCATTTCGTTTTATGAAATGCGCACGGAAATGGAATGAAAACATTTATTTATACGTATGTATGTATACACATACATACATACAAATGTATTTATTTGGTTTTCACGTTGGCTCCCCACGCATTTATGTCCTTCACGCGTAGTGCACACTCACTACTCGCCACCTATTTTGTTTGTTGTATGTATGCACATTTGTATGCGTGTGTATATGTATGTAAGTGTTGCCAGCTGGCCAATTTCCGCACGAATAAAGTGTTTGCACGAACAGCAATAAGCTCGATATTTTCTAAAGTGACAGTGTGAAAAGCGCAATAGATGCTAGCGAACTGGTGATGGTGCTGCGTATATTGTTTTTAATTTTACAAAAATTATTTCAAAAATTTTCTTTTTGCAAATGTTATTAATATTTTCAACAAAAAAAAAACTAAGACATATTTGCTCAAAAATCTATTTTTGCAACAAACTGGGTTGCTTATTATAAGGGTTTGTATGTATATTTTTCGCTTGCCAAAAACTTTCGTAAATTTGCTGTTAAGGATTTTCCCAAATTTCGCCACAACCCACCTTGAGAATAGTGCTTTCTTTTCTTTGAAAAAGCACAAAATGAAGAATAGAACAAGCAACACAATTTCGTGTGCATTTAAAAATGGCTTTGCCTAATATTTTAATGGAAATTTTATGTATACTTTTTACGGCGAAAACAAAAATCACTTACAGACATTGTATTCTCTTACACGAACCAAGTCAACAAAAAAGGAAAAGAAAAAAAGCTTAAATGAACTAAGAAAATTCAACTTTCACACACACAATCCACTTGCCAAGCAACAGCAGCAGCAGCAGCAACAGCCAAGGTTGTAAGCATTGTTGCCGCTATGTGTATGCTTTAAATAGTTCTGTTATTTTCTAGCTTTTCTTCTTCATTTTTTTGAGAAAGCAGCGCTTACGCTTCCGCTGCCTTTGTTATGGCAACAAATGCGTGCGTCTTTAAATATTTTTGCAATATTTTCTACATCTTTATTTGAGCCATATTTGTGGGTTGCCACATGTTTGCATATTTATAGTAAAACCATGTATGTATGCAGCATGTCTTTAGGTACATTTGTATGTATTTTATCTATTTTCACATTAATAAGTATGTGTATGTACATATGTATGTGCATTTGGACTTTTTGTATTCACTATCAGAGTTTCTACTTTGCGCAATATGCATTTTTAATGCGATTTCATTGCCGCCAGCACAGAGGGAAATGTCGCATTCATACACACACACTACACTACGTCCGCGACACCATAGCTTGAAGTATGTATACTCGCATTTAAATGCATGAATCTACCTGTAAATGGTGCTTAACTACGAGCAAAAATAGAATAGCAAATATGTGTGGTTGAATAATATAGCGCAAGTAAATTAACGGGCGTGAATTTGCAGGAAATGATAACTTAATAAAATTTTATTACTCGCCATTAAAACCCCAGCTACATAGCCAAATTCGGAACGCTCCGAATATTGAGTGAAAAGGGACTCCCACAGCAACACCTTGAAGGTGCGTTTTCGTAGCGCTCAGAATATGAAGTGAAAGGGGAGTCAGAGTGTTTTATTTGTTATCTTGTTTTTATTTTTCTTTGTTTCGTCTGTACAATGAAAATCAATAAGGGAGTGATCCATCCAAATTTATTTGAATAATATGGCTCAAAATTTTGAATGATAACGTCGCTTCCGAATACTCCTGAAAAAAGACACCGCAAACCAAAACTGTTGACATTATGGTAGTTGCGAATGAATTTAGAGGTAAAAACAATAACGCATAAAAAATTACTTTACTTTAACTTTAGAACTTTTCAGGCGCATTGAATAGAAAATTTAAAAAAAAGTTTAAAAATACATTTTTTTCATTATTTTTTCGTTTCTATATCTTTTTTTTAATGAGTAATATGTTAAACGAAGGCATATTGAACAGGAAGTAGCAGTAGAGCAACTGATTTGTTCATTTTTTTTCAAATTATTTGGGGTCCAAAATGTCAAATCTTTTAAAATTTATTTTTACAAAAATCCTAAATTGTCAAAATTTGGGTGCATTCCAAAACGTCAAAATACAAAGCATCAGTCTCTTTTATTTCTAAACCTCAACAGATTGTATTGCAAAATGTGCGCAACCACGGTTGGATGCTAGTTTGCAACTAGGTTGCGCAAGTTAAACTTTTTCTTCTTGCAGCAATTTTTATCTAATTTGTTTATTTAAAATTTTATTATTTCAATTTTTGTTTGTATTTCTCATGGCATACTTTGATATTAAAAAAAAATAAAAATCAGTATATATACTTTTTTGACACTTTAGAGACCACCAGCAATAACAAAATACACGTAAATGTTGTTTTTGCTCTAACGCTGCCACCTGTTTAATTTGCCTTGTGTTAAATCATTTTCATTAATTTAAGCTTTCTGCAATATAAGGAAATAATGTTACGTAACTGTTCCGAGAAAATTCATTCAATTTTTCTTAATGTTACCGCGTATTTATTACCGGCATTAACTTCGAATTTACATAAGTCCTTCTGAAGTACTTAGTCTATAGGGGCATTTTTAATTAAAACTGGTGATTTTTTAAATACAAATTTTACTTGAAATTAATTAGTTTTGGTTTTTCTTTCATGACAATTTTAAAATATGGTTTTCCCCTTAAAAAACAAACAAGCAATTTGTGTAGGTATTAGGCGCTAAGCTACGAAAAAATAATATAAACACTTCCATCACATACACACATTTTCTGAGAAAACTAAATTTTTCTTAGTGCTACTGCGTATTAGTGGCATTAACTTCGAATTTCCATTAGTCCTTCTGACTTACTTTGTTTCTTTAGTAGTATTTCTAACTAATACGGTTTGTTTTTTAAATAAGGGTTTAATTTTAATTTTATTAATTTTTGGTTTTTCATGAAAATTGTTAAAATATCTAAAATATCCATGTTATCAATAAAAATAAATCTCTATGTGCCTACTTTTCGGCCTATTATCAGAGCACTCCTAAGAAATGGCCTAGATGTTTAGATGATTTATGGACCCCTTTTCATAATGCAGTCTTTTCGGGTGAGCGGAGTCCCACTAAGAAATCACTCATTTAAGAAGTCCTAACGGCACACTTTTTCTTATGCTTTGGGGCTCTTTTCGAAGCCTCCGTAGAATCATCCGTGCACCAAATAGGTAGTCCCAATTGTGCACCGCTTGTTTAGTCTTACATTTTTTCCTTAGCTCTGATCTGCGTATCTGAGATAAGTTTTCTCCCGACACTTTAGCATGCTCGCTAGTGTGCTTCATCTTATTCAAAATTTAAGTTTCCTCGTATCATGCCTTCGGTCAAACTTAAAATCAGAATACGAGCACAATAGTATTAGAAAAATATGAAAATCGTTTTTTTTTCACCTGCCCTCTGATCAAATTAACAATTCTCTATATGTACTTATGTGCACAGCTTTGGTGTGACTACCCTTTTTTCTATTCTTTATTTTCCACTTTTATTTTCCATTTCGCAGATTATGCATATTTTTCTGTTCTCTTGCATTCATATCTACGTTTCAATAATCAAACGAGTGCGCATATTCAAACGCGTCGAGCTGTAATAACAGAAAATTGCTTTTCACCCACTCGTCGTGGCCACCAAGAAGCAGAGGGAAGAATAAAACAGCGTAGCTTTTGTTGCATGACCCCATGACGTGCTGCATTGTGATTTGATTCGAATTTGATTTGAATTTGAATTTGAATTTAAATGCAGAGTGCAGAGTGCAACAAAAAAAATAATAAAATAAAATATAAGTATATTGTGATAAAAGAAGTCGACGAGTATAAGCTAAAATTTAAGCATAAAATATGTTAAAATGTTAACACACACACGCCGCGCACACATACTACAGCCTCGAAGACATACATATCTCTCGCATGACATTCAAGCCACTGCACTTAAAAGGCGCTTTGACAATAAAGTACGCTGCACTCAGGGGAGATTTATCCATTTTGATGCAAAGCAGCCGTTCATGTTTTAAATTTTTTTTCTACTCTTTTTTATGCTTCTTTTTCACCAATTTTGTTGTATGACTACATACGAACAGCAAAATTAAATTGCGATTTAAGACGTGGTGGCGTATAAGTAACATGGACGTCGCGACGTGCCTTACTTAAGTACATACATAAGTGCATTGAAAGTGCTGCCGCTGTGTGATTGCATTCACTTTTGAGCTGCAACTTCTAAGCAATCATAATCTTTTATTAAATAGCGATTCGAAATTAGGTTAGATTGCTGAAAGCACCCCACCACGCCCATACAGTGCAGTTTATTATGTATGCAGCTTTGGTCAACGTGCTTTCTACATACATACATAATTCGTCACTGATTTATAGAAAGCTTAGCACAAATTGCATTACCGCCGCATTGAAAGCGAAAGAAAACGGTAAAGTGCGGCTGTGGTGTCTCTTGAGTTTGAGTGCCTTGGCTCATATTAAAATCTGAAATGACATTTCCTCATGAGGAGTGCGGTGAGGTGAGGCGAGGCGAGGCGAGGCGAGGCAAATTGGCAGTGCCATAACCAAACAAATGACAGAAAGCGGCGAAAATGTAAATAGAAAGCTGGCTGGCAGTATGCGTTGTTGCATTTTTAATGCAATCAACGACGAAACCACGGCCCACATGCACGACTATTAAAAATACTCGTAAAAACATTGAATGTAAGCAATTGGAAAAGAATCCCTGCAGCACTGCCGACCAGCTACAAATAAGAGTATAATATATCTACGCTAGTGTTATGCTAAAATTGACATGTGTATGTATGTAGGTGTCTTCATCTATATTTCACCAGAGCAAATAAGTAAAATGAAAATATTTACAGCCATTCGGGGTGGGTGGGTCACTTCGCTTGCAAAGTGCTGCTCTTTGAAAAGTTATTCGTTCAATACACACCGAAATACCCGTAAATATGAATGTTACTACAAACATATGTATGTAGATATGTATCTACACTTGAAAAGCTGGCGTAAGTGCTATAAATACGCTCTGAAGGATTTTACTGCAAATATTTGTGTTATTTTTCTATTTTATGCTCGCACGAATGTTCACTTAACCGTTTGGCTTCAGATTCATTCATTTCCTGTGTTCAATTGCATAAGCGTATCGATATTCTTTTGTAAATATTTTGTTTTATGTAAAAAAAATGACAATATTCATGCGCACAGTGTGTTATTTCCATGTTCTACATTGAAAATATTACATAAATTATTTTATTTCGATAAATTTGAACAACGTCTAAAATTATTTTTAGAAAGATAAAACAGTAATAACTAGGAAATTTTAAATAAAAGTGTATAGCGAGACGAGATATGATTTGGAAGAATACGCGGTAATATTCAAACTTGTATGTTTTCATCTGCATTTCAATGTTTAAATTGTTTAAAAAGTTTTGTGCTTTTTGAGACAGTTTTTTAAATGCTTATTTTTTAAGTTATATTGTTATTAATGAATTGTCATTTGATTTGAATAAACTAGGTCTGAGTATTTTAGGTTATCGTAAAACCATGTTAGATTAAATTTAATTTTAGCAATTTTTTTAATTTTATTATACCTTAGACCCGCAAACTCGTTATCTGCGGTTATCCGATAAATTTTTTATCTCAGTTTATTTGCCACTTCTCTTCTATTAAGTTCAGCCAGAAATTTAATTAAGCCAATCAACCTTTTAATTGAGCTACCGCGACATTGTCAGCTGCTCGATTAGCTACAGTGATGAAAAACTTGCTACAATCGTACCTGTATTTAGTTTGCAAATATATTCGGTTCACAGCATTTAAGAAGATACTATTTTTTTTTAAAACGTCAGTTCGATGAGCTCGGAGGAAAGTAATTCAACTGCTCGAATATGTTCTTTTTATAGCCAAATTTACTTAGTGTGAGTCCAGAAGTTGATATAGTATCGAATGGAAAAGTTGGCATCTTATTTTCTTTAATATTTATGTACATATGAAAATACACATTTATTTATCTAGTTTTAGGTAAAGTTTTTCCGCAGATTGAGTACAATTTAAAAATTAAATTTTCCATCTCTGATGGAATATCAGCTGTAAAAGAAGACCAGAAACAAACATCTGATTGCTATTTGTTCAATAAATATCCCGCATAATCAAAATTAAACATACCCAGCAGTGTTGTATGAAAAAAATCATTAAATTAGCACTCTATTAGCCACTAATCGAGCTAATTTTGTATGGTAAATTAGCGCCTTAATCGAGAAAGCTTGGCTAATTGCCCGGTTAAGGGCCTGTCTGAACATACTTTTAGACTGTAAAATTTTCCTTTTTCAGACAATTTATAAATCTTTAGATAAGAGCTTTTTGAAGTTTGGCATCAGCAAAATGAAGAAAAAAGACTGTTCTTTCATATGTTATAAATGAATTAAATTTATTGATTGTGAATATAGTTCTTCTTTAATTTGATGTTAGCACCTTTGATTTAAAGCGTTTTGGCGTGCTCTCTACAGTGCAGAGGAATACAGTATATTTTGCTTTGCTGCCTTTGTGCTTAAGTGCACATTTAAGATACCTACCCCAAAATGCGCATCAGCGGCATTATTTTTAAAATTTATAAGGAAACTGCTCCGATAGATGCATTCAACATACCTGCACATTAGCGATACCTGCCTTAAAAATTTGCAACTATTATCAATTATCAAAGAAAGTATTACGTTTACCTGTACTGGCCCTACAATTACCTAATTTTACAAGCTTTTATTTATTTTGCTCATGTCGCAGAACAACGAAAATTGCTATCAATTTATGTAGTTATATAGATAATAAGATACCATTCAAAAAAAATTTCGCTTGCATTATTTTCTACGTTGTAAGTGCTTCTCCATTATTTGGTTTCATAGGGATTCGGATAACTTCCTCATTGAAGTAGTAAAGAAAATTCGCTTAAGTGCCTTTTTCGGTTAGGTGCACAGGTTTTTCGTGCAAAGAAGGATGTGCAGCTAAGCAAAATATACTGTACTATATTGAAATATATGTATGTAGCTTTACAAATATAATTAGAAAATAATAATTTTGATCCGTTTATATTCAAACTTAAGATAGATATGTATTACCGATTTTTTTATTTAAAGATTTGGATGGATGATGAAAACATGGTGTCGATAATGCCAGAATTTAAATGTGTTTAGGCGTTTCTACGAAACCCTTCGAAATCAAATGGATCTATGCCAGATTTTTATCACAAGCGGGCGGTACTAAACCCATTTTTGACTATTCTCGATATGAACCTACTTTGAACGTCAATTTTGATTGGTTTTGCCTTGAAAGTTACTGAAATATTGCAGTTTTTGAATTTTTTTCAAAGTACCGTTATATGACAGACGTGCTTTTTTATTCGATCTAGAATTATACAAATCGCTTATCGAATTTGGAGTAAATTAATAAAACGGTTGCTCCATAATTATCTAAGCAGGATCCCATCCATTTCCCAAAAACTATATAACCCAGTCGGAAAAGTAGTAATGCATGCTTGATAAACAATATAATGTATTTCTTATGCGTTCTCGATAATATTACTGCTAGCTATGTAATCAGCATTCTAATGTATTCAAAAAGTTCAAAAAAATTCATATTAAAACACATTCATTTCTCGATACTAGGTAATGCCAAAGTTGAATGCCTTACTTTTCTTAGGACATCGCCCTGGGGAAAAAAATGCATTTTCGAATGTGAAAAGGGTTGTTTTACTGATTATTTTTTCGATTACTATACATTACAATTTCCCACTGGGAAGTATATAATTTCTTACTATAAGGTGGGTTTAAATTCTCATTTTCATTGTTGATGCTAAATATCAATTTTGGGGAATTTTAGATTTCGTAGTTAATTAAATACCTCAGCTCAGAACTGGGCGTGGCAGTGCCTTTAAAAGACCAATTTTTTGTACAAAGCTTCGCCTAACTTTTACCGCACTTTGTGCAAAATTTGAATAAACTATCTTCAATAATATTAATAGTAATAATAGAATGGCGCTTACACAAATGTTAGTGTTTGGCCGAGCTTCTGCTCCTACAGTTTTACGCCGACTCCGAACGGTGAGTGCTGTTTTCCATGGCAGAAATACACTCGGAAGCTTGCCATTGCCTGCCGAGGGACGACCGCTGTTAAGAAAAACCCTTTTTTTCTATATTTTTTTTGGGAGGTTGCTTTGAACAGAGCTTGAACCCAGCCCATGCGGAATGGAAGCGCATACTGCTAACCCTTACTCCACAGTGGCCGCTGAATCTCTCTTCAATAGTTTTCGAATTACAGAATTAAAAGCAGCTAGATGGGCCTAATCTAACACTGTGCGGCGAGTTCAAGAATTATAGTAGAAAGAAAACGTATTTTAAAGATATTTAAATCAAAAAATACAGATAAAATTTGAAGTCATGAATTTTTTTAATTTTAATTTTTTTCTGAGGACTAAAGCTTGTTGAAATCTTCTTCCCTTTATCGAGTAAGAATGTTTATTGTTCCAATTCGATAGCAAATCGTTATGACAGTTTACACACTTTTTCACACTTCTTCTCTTGGTGTATATTATACCAACGTCTTTATTTTATGCGATTATTTTCCAAATTTCATATTTAAATCCACTAAGAGAATACTTTTTTCTAAACCGCGTATGACGTAGAATATTTAGATTTTTTTCATTAGTTTTCAATATTATGTTTTTTAAAACTCTGCATCAAATACTTAAGCTTTCATATAAAAAAAAAGTTATAAATTTGGCTTTTTAAGCTTCGAAGTCCATTAACTTAACTTTGAGTTGATGTTTTTTGCAAATTTTTAATTCTCTTGGAAAATTAAGGGAATTTTGTATCAAAAATATTTCTGCATTTCTCGTTTCGTCAACTTGGAGTAAAAATTTTGTCCACTTTTTATGAAAAGTTTATTTTTTTATATTCAAACAAATAGAGGAAGTAAATTTCAAATGCATCATTCAAAAAAAGGTTGAACTAAAAATTTACTAAATCTAAAGGAAGCACAAAAAATTCCCTATCTTCAAATAACTGAAGGTGTAGCACCACTGTATGTACATAGATAGTGGCCGGATGGAATGCCTTTATGGTATAGTGTTTTCCGGAGGTATAAGAAGGGGAATCGAATTTCTGTACAGACGCTTAGTAAGCATGTAATGAAGTATGAAAAAAATATTTTTTTTATTAACAATTATATACAAAATGGCGGTCATACAGCCAATCTATGCAATCGCTTTTTTTTTTAGTACCAAAACGGGCGGACACATTTCGGTAATAAACTTGTGAAATAACGCACTTAAAAAAAAAATAAAAATTTTTGCCAAAAAAAAAAATTAATCAGCCGTAAATGCTTTAAAAGAAAGTGTATATTCAATCAAAAAACAGTTACGCAGATACTTCTCTAAAGAACATATGTATTTGTGAATCTACCGCCACGCTTTTTTCCATGCCATACATCTGAGCAATGAAATAGATTTATGAATGAATTTAGTAAAATATAAATATTTTAGAAGTTTGCTTTTCCACTAGCTCCCATAGGTTTATAAACGTTAAATTTTATTGTGCGTGGTTTGGTGGCTTTTAAGGAAATATAGTCAACAACTATTGCGTAATATCTGCCCTTTCATAATTGCTGTCTTTTTATATACCTACATAATAACTAAAAGGGAATCAGAGCACATTACCAGCCTTTCCTGGAACATCGTCTTCCTTCCATCTTTGGAAAAAGACGACGTGTGACTTATTACCAAAATTAATAAATAGAATAGAAAAGACGGGTCTAATTTTCCTTTTTTATTTTTTGGGCCTGATGCAAATCGTATTGAACCATCACCCTGAAATATCATTTGACCTTTTAATAGGGTAGAACGTCAGTTCACCACAACCAAAATTAAGGCAAAAACTTAATTGAATGAATTCTTCATATTCATGGAGCGTTCGATGGTCTAATTCTTCTATATTAAATATTGGATATTTTAGCTATTGTAAGTGAAAAATAAAATATATATACAAATATATAAATGAATGTTCTATTTCAAATGAAAATCCAATAAAATCCGTAATGACTTTTACATATCAACTTGCTTAATCCTTTAATGCCCTGATTTGTGTACGCATTACGTACTTTTACTCGTAGCAGAAGTTGTATACATAACTAAAATTGTAAGCATCAATTTGAGTGATGGTACAATAATGCTTATATAAATATGTATGTATATACATATATGTATATATGTGCATGTGTGTGGTTTGCGTTTACCCCGCAGGATAAACATAATCTAGTGAAATAAATTTCCGGTACAGTAATAACAGGATATACGGAGTTTCGAAGAATTTCTACTCATACCACAATCAGATCCATCTCTCTTCGAATTATGACAGCGTCAGAATCGAAAAGAAAACGTTATGGCCACGACTTAAGTTCTGTAGATGTTAATTTACACTCACAAATAATTCTCTCCTTATGCCTATAAAAAAAAAATAAAAATAAATAAATATTTGTTTGAAGTGATGCAGCTCTGAAACGAACTTCATTTTAACAGAACATTTAATGTTTATCATAGAAGGCATATGTCATATTATTTATGATTCCATTGTATGTATACGATGGTATTTAAGATTCCATAATTTTTTTGATGGTCCGTCTAGTGTACGTATGTAAATATTTGATTTAAAAAGTTGATATTCGACTATAGCTTCTTCGGCATCGACCTTTGTGCCGTGATGTAATACTAATTATTGTATACTAGTTAGGATTATTCGAGCTTTATTTTACTAATGAGCCCAATGAGCTTTTTTGGGGATGTTTTCGAGGTTAGGTTTGTATGGGAGGTATGCGTTAAATTTTGGGTGCTACCTTATAACATTATTTTAAACATGTGGACATAATTTCGGAGTCACATAAGTATTTATAGGTTAGGTGCGCCTTTTATGACATTTTTAAGGCGTATTTGAGGTTAGATTTATATGGGAGATATGCTTTAAAATAAACCGACCATGTACATTTTTCGTATTTTCCTTGATATATATAGGGATGTCCATGAAAGTTACATATGAAAAGTTTAACCCCTACGCCAACTTATGTTAATCTTTTTCAAAAAATGTGTGGGAATCTCCCAAGGCCGCGAAACGGCTCTGAACCGAACAGGTTTTGTAACGGATTAAACGCTTTTTCTACTAATTAACCGAACCATTAATCGAACGGAAATTTCCCACAAATGCTTGATCCAAATTACTTTTTGTAAAGGTTTAGTATTCGTTTCTACCAATTTTTTATACAAAAATTTTCTCACTTTTTTACTTTTTCTTTAGTTAAATATGGAAATACCGACTTTGTTTGGCATCTAATAACTTTTTTTTTCTTGGTATAGCGTTTGGAAAAAATTATATACCTACACATTTTTTAACATATGTAAATTTATTTGAATTGCTACTTAATAAGAATAACACAAATATACAGTTTTTTTTTAATCCCCGAACCGTTGAAATGAACCGAAACCCCGGCTCAAAGACAAAAAAACCCGTTTTGACGAGCCAATCCAAAGGTGCAAAATCGCCGAAATTTTTCATCCGATTCACGTCGCTGCTTATAATTATATTTCACACAAATTTTCGAAATTTCGCTGGTTTCGTTCTAGTACACTGCTGTGCTATTTTCACTAAAAGCTAATAGCTGAACTTGTTGTTAATATGTAGTAAATTTTCCTATAGGACTTTTATTCGGACATTTTGTTATCTCAACCTGATTACCTTTAACGCACTCGTGTGTATGCTTGTGAGTGATGTTAATATTCATTGTTGGCGTAATTTAGTGGTTTCGAATGGCATTAACGGAATTACTGGCGATTCATAATGATTTAAAGAGCTTGCGGCAAACAGTAGTCCATGCAACACGCGCACACATATTAAATATTATTTTATATATGTATTTGCGTTTTGAACGGTTATATAAATTCTAATCTATTCAAAGGCATAAATGTATGTGCGTGTCCATTATCAGAAATTTAATTACTGCGACAATGTATTTACATGTGTAATTTTAATTGATATTCAAAATTATTTACGCACAACTATGTACGTATGTACATATGTAAATGCTGAGCTTTTACTAGGCATGGACGCGTGACCAAAAATTTAATACCGAACCCGCCCACCCTGACGTTTTTCAGATTTGTACCGGTCGAGAGTAGGTATGTATGTAAATTCACATCGCTTAAAAATTAATTTTGAATAATACACCGCGCAAAAAAGCGCATCAATAAAAAAGAAAAATGTTCATTTAGTATATGTGCTAAAACTATTCACCGACCGTTTATTTACCTTCTAGCAAAAGAGCCACCGAAATTTCGTTCTAATTTGTTGAAAAATCGAAAGTCTTTAGCGTTCTTTGTGCTTTCTGACAATTTTAGAGTTTGAAACATATTACTTAAGTAGTTAGCAATCTCCGAGTAGTTAAACGCTTATGTTGGTACATTAAACGTGCTTAGAAACAAAACATTAAGTTAAATTCACATACATATGTAGCTCTTAAAATATTTTTTAGAAAATCATACTAATATTATAAAAGCGAAAGTTTGTAAGTGGGCGAGTGACTGACTGAGAAGTGTCTGAGTATGTTTGTCTGACCGGATTTGGATAAAATTTGGCACACAGTTAGCTTAGGGCCGATATTAACATATGTGTATGATATGTTTAAGTTTTCCCCTGCTTAAAAAGTTAAATTCAATTGAAATTATAATTTCAATAAAATTTTATGTCAAACGAACGAGATTTAAATAAGTTAATTGTTAAAACAAATATTTTCGAAGCAAGCTTTCTAAATATGAAAGAAATCGGACCATAAATATTGGTTTACCAAATATATCGACTTTTGCGCCACCTATCGGCAACATTTTTAGTGGAGTTATTCCTTTTCATGTAATTAATATACGTTCTAAAAACGACTCCTGCGCCACCTATCGGATTAACTCATCCTTCGTATTGCATGGTAATCGGGTTCTGAGCCAACTGTGAAGTTTCAAGTCTCTAGGTTATCGGAAAGTTGGTCAAAAATTTATTGAAAGATTTGCCCCTAACAAACATAATTACATACATACATAAATACCTACATACAAAGCAAGCTAAATAAAAGCTTGTAAAAAGTTTTATTTCCAAAACACTTCTTATGAGGTTTGCCATCTGTTAAAAGGGGTAAATCCAATTTCAATAACAGGTTAAATGAAGTACATATTACAAGATGAGTGGCAAACGAAAAAGATTTAAGAAGGCTTGATTTTGAAAATATTTTGAAGAGAATTGCTACCACCTTTTTAAAGTAAAGTTCCATTTTCTTAGAAAGCTAAATAGAGTATTACAATAATCTATCGAAAGAGATATAAGAAAGCTTTGTTTCGAAAATATTTTTAGTGGTAGTTGCCACCTGTTTAAAAGTCATATTAATTTTAATGATTAATTTAAGGGAAACATTCATGTCGAACGAAAGTTGTTTAAGAAAGCTTTAATTAGAAAATAAATTTTGAAGTGGTTGCCACCTGTATAGAAGTTTAATTATTAATTAGAATAAAGAAATATTACAATACGGATGTCAAACAAAACATGTTTAAGAAAGCTTTATTTTGAAAATATTTTAAAGAAGGTTGCCAGCTTTTTAAAATTTAAATTCAATCTAATAAAACATTACAATATTGATTTCAAACGAAAGATGCTTAAGAAAGCAATTTTGAAGAGTTTGCAACCTGTTTAAAAAAACCAAATTATATTTAGGGGAATATTTGCAAAATAGAAAATTCTTCGTTTTTACAGCATAAAAGCAAAGCTAGGTGAAATATAACAATGAGATATTGTTATTAAGCCAACAAAATTCTATAACTATGCTTTTATTCAGACACGTTTTTGAAAATTGTTACCTATAAAAATAACGATGTATTGTGGAACGATTTTCCGTCATCCCTTGTCAAATTTGGTTTGGAGACAAACCGGTTTCGGCGTTGTGCCATCTTCAGTGTCATTTTTCGAACATTTTCAGAACGAAAAATGACACTGAAGATGGCACAACACCGAAACCGGTTTGTCTCCAAACCAAATTTGACAAGGGATGACGGAAAATCGTTCCACAATAAATCATACTCCTACCCTGTCGGAAACACAAACAACTATAAAAATAATGTTAAAAATTTACATAGTACAAAGACCAGCTACGAGCTGCAAGTTGTATATTTTTATACTCAAATTGACACATTGACCGTGTTCGGGAACATAAATAAAAATTAAACTTTTAGATTTGCTGTTCGTTTTCGTCCCAATAGGAGAAACATAAAATAATTTGGCTTCCGTCTCGCCTGCAAATTTCGCCCATACCACGCATCCCGGACATTTTGAAATTAGTATCGTGGGTCCCGATATCCCGCGCCCATCTCTAATTTCTACATGCACATCCTATCAAAATATGATAACAGAAAGACAAAAGCAACAACGACACTGAAGCCCTGCCGAATTTCACTGCGTTCGCTGCTTTGATGTACAAAGACATGCCAACCGCAATGCGCCACTAAAAACACATTCGAGATGAATTATTTGTACAGCATAATTATATAGAGAAATATGTCTGCATGTCAGAGCGAAAAAATCGCTTTTCTCATCAAAGCGAAATACACTAATTACCCAGCAATTACTTGAATGTTGTCTGCGTAAATTTTCGTGAAATTGCGCCTAAAACTGTGCTCCTCCGTTCGCCCACCAGCTCAATACAATTTCACCATTACAGCTGCTGCTGCTGCTGTCATCTGCTATTGCATAAAATTTCAATTTTACTTATGCTGCCTACATCAATATAACAGGCGAGCGTTTTGTAAGCTTATACTATCTATGCTTGTGTCGTTTGCATAAATGCTTGAAATGGCGCGGCATATTCTACATGTTTAATTATGCTTTAGAGAATTTAAAATGGCATCGAGTCTACCAAGCAACCACCATACTCACACACATACATAACTACATACATACATACATATGTACATGAATATGGGTATGCGCCTTCAATTATGCAACAAAATCTGGCTATTAACGCTGGCAGCATTGGTAAGCCAAGCAGACGGCAGCAGCAGTAATGGCGTGCGCCTAACAAATAACAAAAATAACAACAACAACAGCAACAACAAAGACAACTAACAACAAGAAGACAACTAACAACAAAAATAACAACAATTTAACAACAACAATAACCAACTAAGCTAAATGACAATCTGCGCTCACTGACTGACTGACTGACATTCAGCCTGTGGTTGATAGTTCGAGCTGGCAGGCAAACCAAGCAAAGCTGGCGTAACCCCAATTTCAAAGGAAATTTACGCAAACGACTTTGCTCGGTTACTTAGTAGTACTAAGCGCAGGATAATGACCAGAGGACAAGTGTATGAGTTTGTTGCCGCAGTCAGTGCTTGCGTTGAAGTGGGTTTTTCGGGGGGGGAGAGGGAGTACTTGCGTAAACCTGTACGAGTATACACAAACACAGAGTTCTTAATGAAAAGTGAAGCACCTAAAAATAAATATCCAGCCTAACTTAAGTGCACTGAAATTGAATTTGCGGTCAAAGAGCTCAGAATTGGAAATTTTCGAATTTTCGGAAGAATTTCATGTGGATTTGTATGCATATGTATGTAGATATTGTATGTATTTATGTATGTATGTATGTACAAGAGTTATAAAATCGACTTGAGCCTAGAATTATTTCCAATAACTTTTGTTGTTCGTACTTGGCAAACTGAATTTGTTTTGGATGTTAGTGGATGGATGACTAAGCATTTCATTTATAAATGGAAAAAAGTTAGGCACTTACAAAGTTGCTTTTATGATAAATATGCCCTCATAGTCGGTGTTTGCAGCTACAAAGGACAACTCAGGCAAAGTTTGACAGTTAAAATTAATTTCGAAGCTTTTTATTGCTCGCAACCGCAATGGCTTGATAAATAGTGAAACTTTTATTGCGCAAATAGTTTGAAGTGTTTTTGTTTTTAATTTCTTTAATTCAGTTTTTTCAATACTCAACTCCCTCCGAGAGCAAAATCACCTCAAATACGTGACAAACATCACTCAATTAAAAGCAAATTTTGCAAAACGAAAAAAAAGCTCTACCAAAGTAATCAATACAAAAATGTCTACCGAATAAGCAAATATAAATGTATGTACTGTCAAAGGATAGCCAAACATTCGCACAATCATTTATAAATAACTACTGCAAATGCCAGCGGATGGCAATAATAACAGCACAGCAACAATCGCCATTAGGGTGACATTAGGAGTACGGCGGTGTCGCTTTGTAGCTCAGTGAATTGGTGAATAAATCGAAAGATTGGTCGCGTGCTCTGCCACAAAACATGAAAGCCAGCAAGCCCCAAGAGTTGCCACCACCACCACCTCTTTTCAATGCTGCAACAGCAGCTGCTCATCAATAACCGAAACCAAACGAAAGTGGAGCAATTCGGGACGTGTTGTGGCATGCCTGGGAGAAAGCGTGTAGGGGCATGTGGCTTTGTACCTGCAATTTTGTAGCAGTTTTTATTTCGGCGCACAGCGTCCTTCTACTTGCATGCAGTTCTCAATTTCATCTTTATGAGCTGCTACTTCATGCTGCTTTCATTTTTTGTTTACGTGCTTTTCGTTTCATTTCATTTGGCATTCGCTTGGCTTGGCAGTCAAGTACGAATATTATTCCCGTGCGCCGCAATGTGCTGAGTGCAAAAAGTGTGAATTTGCCAACGGATCGAGTGGCATGTGGCGTGTGGTGTGTGGCGTGTGGTGGGGGTGGCGGCAGCATGCCAACACGTCCTTCGTGCAGCTCGCATCCATGCACAGCGCAGCAACACTCCAAAGCTCGTACATTCGCACCGCTTGCTTTGACTGCAGAAACATTAGCAAATTACGAGTTTACATACAAGCAGCGTGGAAGGTGTCTGCTTCAATTTACTGCTAGTAACGCGGTGGGAATTTGGAAGCATAATATATTGCATGCATGTATGTATGTACATATCTGTGGCATTTCGAAAAAACAACTTATCTCGAGTTAGGCCATTATCTCTTTAAAGCAGTATTTCATTTAAATTCCAAACACGAGTTTAACGATTAGCTAGCCATAAGTGTAATTTAAAAAGCGCTTTTAATAATAGTATACAATTTTTGAAGCGATACTAAGTGTTTGTTAAACCAAATTCAAATCTTTTAAATTCACTTAAGTTGTTTTATAAAAATGCCACCTACTTTTGCAACGAATTGTTGCCAACTGACTGCCAGGTGTGGCACGTGCCTTTATTTGCCACTGTGCGCAGGTGTGTGTGTGTGTGTGTATGTGTATGTGTATGTGTATAAGTGTGAGATAGGTTGTTGATGGCAGCTTTGTGGCGAATAACTAATGAAATTTATTTCATGTCCACAAAACAAATTGAATGATAAGGTGTTATTTGTGCAAAACAATAAATTCTGATTATGTGGCAACAAAAGTAACTCCATCTTTCGGATAAAAATTTTAAAAAGCTTCGGATAAATGCCAAACTGTACGTTTTTTCGACACTAAAACAAAATGCTTGAAGTTTTAGTTTGAATAAATTTTATATGTAAACAAATATTGTAGCCAAAAATTTAATTTGTTTAGCGTGTAAAATTATATGTACTATTTTTTCCAGTTCTTCTTTTGATGTTGCTTTATCTACAAATTTTGTTTGATATTATTTTATAATATTTCATCTCATATTATTTTAAATTTCTTGCTATTTTCTTAAATTACCGATAGGAATTGTATTAAAAAATGCTGTACCGAATTTTAGCTTCATATCATTTTTTTTCTCTCTCCTACGTTCTGCCTGTGGCAAGGAATTTATATATTTTAGTTTTCGATAATATTTTTGATTTAAATTTTTTAATTATGTATTTAAATGCGGGACCCATAATTATGTGCTTTCCCTTTTAAACGAATTTTTCGCATAAAAAATATTTTGGCAACACTTTCGTAAAATTTGTTTAATGCAATTTTGAACGCTGATTAGTAATTCCATTTGAGTTGTGCAATTTTCCCTTAAAATAGTATCCTTCGATTAAATTTAAATTAAGTAGAAATTTCCTCATTCACTTACATTTACGACTGTCGCTGCTGCTCTGCTGGGTGGTTGCGAATGAATCCTTGTTTCCGTTTCGCTTAACCGCAATCGCTGTTTCTCGCTTTTAAATTTCTTCGCGTTTACAAATCACGGAACGTGTTTTTATTAAACATACATACTTCGCGCCACATTTAGCGTGTATTCACGCGCTCTATATTTTCACATAAACATACAGAATTTAGTTGAGTACTCGAAATCTCTCTGTGGCTTTGCTTATTTGTCTGTACATAGTAGAATATTCGATTATGCTGCTTTGCTATTTGCAGGTGCGGCGGTTTCTTTATAAAGTGTACAACTTTTTGGTTTAAAACTGTGGCAGATTAAATTCGCCCTTCACAGACACGCACGCGTTTACTCACTCACACTGACAGCCAAGCGAACTTTCAATGACAAAAAAGTGCTAAATTCAACAAAAGCAAAACATATGTAGTAGTACTGTGTAAGCGGATGCGGATATGAACCCGACAGCGTATACTTGCACAATTGCCCTGTACATACATATATATCGTACATAAATATGTATATGCAGTAGGCGCTTGAGGAGACGACGAAAAGGTCGTTGGGTACCGCACAACTGTTAACTTTGCGTAGTATCGCTCTAAAAAGCCAAGTTACTTTCTTCAGCGCTTCCCTTTTCGCTGCCAGCGCATTCTCGATTCGTGCAGACATTTCAGGAGTTGTTTGCTTCGTGCGCCTTTCGCTGCTCACTTGGTCCGTCTGTCGCTCGGTCAGCCTGGCTCGTTGAGGAACTTCTCGCTACTATAACTACTCTTTGTTCACTGACTCGTACGGTCGGCAACTCCACTTTGCTTTTGCTCTTTCGCTTCGAGACAGTCAACGGGAATCCTGCTACACACACACACACACACACGCACACTTACTTACATGCACACACACACACAGAAATAAAGCCATAGACATAAAGTCTCGCAAACTAGGATACGAAATGCGATATGTATTTAAATATTACTTGAAGCACGTTATTTGAGAGTTTATTGATTTTTTCATTTCCATATCCTTGCGCTCGTACTTTGGGTGCTTGTGTCCCATGATGTGTTCCAGCGGAAAATACCACTTTGGCTAAATACTTTTGCTATAATTGTTTTCAACTCATACCAGACACGCACACACGCACACATACACAGGCATACCAACTCGCTCAGACACTGCCACATTCAGTTATCCACTCTGGAGCCCCACACGCTGCTCGGCTCGCATTCGTTTGATCGTTGCGCGTTAATGAATTATATAATTTAGCAACATACTTTCACTTGGAACACGTTCCAGTTGCTTTTTTCTCTACTCTACATATCGCTGCGGAAAGCCCATAGACTTGAAAATGGGTCTTCTCCGTCAATATTCCAAAAAAAGAAAGCACCAGAATCACATAATTGGCAATTTTTCAGTAATTTTGTCGTTTTTCAGCCTAAAAGTATGCCTTTTTCTATATGCACAATTTGGCCCTGTGGCTTCAGTCTGTGTAGATTGGGGAAAGCACTGTTCGGACCGTCTTGTTAGCGTTTTGCTTCCGCGAATTCGTTTGAACACCACCAATAGAAAAGACAAACTGAGCTCAGACGAGCTCGTGCATGGAAAATTTCGCCCAGAAATTTTTGAGGGCATGAAACTAGGCGCAGCCGAGCGTTTAGCGAGATTAAGAGAGCCTGCTAAAAGCTTATAAAATCGACAGATTTGTGGATTTTAGCTCACATGCCGATGCACTGTGAGGCGACAAGTGGTGGGTGCATGAGAAATCGTGTCAATTTGCCGGCTGCCGATGGTTTGTTTACATGCCCGAATGCTTAACGCAATGCTGAATTTTGAGGTTAAAAATTATGTCAAACAGGGTTGAAATTTGGTAGAGAAAAAAGCTTTTACCACCAATTGGAAAGATTTGGATTTTTGAAAGTCGAAGGGAAACAGACTTAAGCCCGTTTTTACAGTGCAGAGTTAACTCAAATTCGGCATTGAACGATTAATTTTTGTACTGAGCAACAACCAAGCAGGCGTTAGAAACAAATGAGCGAAATTTCTCAAATGTTATTCGTTATTTTTCTAAAATGTTGACACAAGTGTTCCAGCAAAAGAATATTTAATGGTTGAACGTATTAACTGCAGTGGATGCCATTTTACCCAGCTGTCCAGAGCTCTCTTCCACAAGCAAAAACTCCCGCATTTCACTGCGCTTTCCTCCACCGCGCTTCGCATCCGCGTGCTCTCTCTCTCTCTAGTGCAACCAACTAATGCGCATGCGCCAATCATCCGTCTATGCTGAATGTATACACAAACAGTGCGACCAGCATATTGACAGACAGCAAAGATGTGAACTGCGCTCAACTAGGCCGTGAGTCTTTGTTTATACAAGAATTCGATGCAAATGCACGAAAGCGCGTGCCATGCTGCCCTGAATGCCACATCCGTCCTGTGCTGCAATGTCTGTTTACCACCCGTTAAGCGTTTTTCCATTTGCTGCCACTTTATTCCGGCATCGCCCACAGCGCTCACTCTGCAATGTTTGTTCTTTCATCTGCAGTGCGCTTTGCATACTTTTAGGCTGTGGAGCCGTCAGAAAGCCTTTTACTTTTTTGGCGACTACTCAGACGCGAGAGGTGGTCGTGTGCTTCACAACGTAGCGGGAGTGCAATGCCAAAAAAGCGCCAAGCATGCAATTAGCCGCGCCGATGAAGTGAAATGCAATGATGAAAGCGAACAATGCAAATGAAAGGAAAATTATGTGCCTTTGTTCTTATAGAGCCCATAGAAAGGGGGAGAGCGGATAGCGCTGTAGGCGCGCGGTCGTCACCGACGGTTTGCATTATTTTGGAAAAGTTCAGCTGCAGTTAAGCGAATAATAAAATTTAAGAACTAATAAAAAGCGTGTAAAAGTTTTAATTACCGGCGCGCCTGAAAGTATGTCAAACCTAAAAGTATGTAACATCATTCTGACGAAATGAGGCAAACTGCTAATGCGCTACGACAATTTTGTCGCCATCAAATGTTGAATTTTTAATAAAGATAACTAACAAGAGCGTATCAACTCTATCCACCTGCCCAAGCACCAAAAACAAAAAAAAAACTGACGCGAATTAATTAAAAGTGAATGACATTTTATGAGCGCCACTGTTGCCATTTGGGATATACATATATACCCCTTCCAACGTGTCTTCTTCGTGGGCACGCGCTTGTTTGTGTAGCAGGTTTCTTCCTGTATGGGCTGTGTGACACGTTCACTCTTCGTTTCGAGAGGACAATGAACGCTGGCTGTCATTTTTTAATTGCAAAGCTAAGCGCCCAAAGACAGCAGTCAACAGACAGGCAGCCAACGCCAGGCCAGTACATACATAGAAGTGGCATAAAAGGCTTAATAAGAGAGCGTCAGTCTTTTTAATTATTGATAAGGCGCTCGTAAAAAATGCAGGCGCAACAATTAGAATTGCCTCATGGACGGAAAGTAAAAATGTATGACCCCTACTTCTACGGTAATACGAGTATTTTTATTTCACAGTATGAAACTCGTTCAATAGAAGCATTTAAAAGGCGGGCGGGGCGCGGTTTCTTAATTGTTGGTTAAACGCGAATCACTGCTAAGGTACTCCTTAACACTTTGGCAGAGCTTCAAATTTCAACTGCGTTGTTTTTAAATAATTTTGTTTAAAGTCGATTTCTGAAATATATTTCCAATGCAGCTTAGAAATTCGGAGCTCAGCTGCTTTTCACACCGCATCCGCGCGCATTTAACCAACGATTAAAGCAAACCGCTTTATTAAAATAAAAATAATGAATTTTTATACCAGTGAGTTAAACGAAAATCGTTTTTGTTTGCGATCGTACTCACTTTAGTCGACGGTCTCTGTGCCACACAGCTAATTGCAGACGTTCGCCCGCGGCAGCAGTATCCGTTTCCGTTTGCGCCTGCGCCTGCGCCTGTGCGCTCAAATCAAATCTGAACCGGTGATCGAAGTACGGACGGCTTGAATGCCGATGCACAGCCGTACGCTGGAAGTAATTCTCCGCTGGCTTATTGGCTGGTTTGTTGCGTATCAGCGCTACCTTAACGTATGCATTCAGCGCAGTAGAACCATTTGGACGCTGTAGATCGCGACAACGTATAACTGTTAAATATAAGAAGAAAAAGAGAAATTGCAAGTAACGGCGTTTTTACTCTAATAATAAATTTTGTTTCGTGATTTTGCTATTTTAACCACCGCCCAATAAAGTTGGAACTCACCATGTACATTTAATTGCTGCCGCTCTACGTGTATAGACACCTCCACATTTCCACGCACGGCGTTGCTGCTCGGGCCTTTCCATGAGCCCTGCGAATTCCGCGATGCGCGTCCGGAACCGAAGTGATCGCCCATCATGGAGCTCGTATTGGACGATGCCACCGAGCTGCGTTTTGCGGCGCTGCTAAAGTCCGCGTCGTCTTCCTCGTCGCTGGCCGATGAAAAGCTCAGACAACGCTTGATCGAATACGTCTCTTCCAGTGTCGGCGTTGAGCTGCGCTGCTGTAACTCAGCTTCAGTAATCTCTGCTGCCGCTGCAGATGTTGCTGCATAATTATTGTCAATGACGTATGTTGAGTTTGGTGGCGTTTGCATTGCTAAAAGTTCTGCGCGAGTCGCGCTGCCATGCTTGAAGAGCGGTGTGTCCGGACTTGGTATGCCATCGGGTAGCGTCAGGCCTATCAGTGGTTGCGGCTGCGGTGGTGTCAGTCGTGAAGCTCCGGCCGCTCCCTGGGCTATTCTCCGACGCGCGTCTGTTGTCTTGGTGTTCTTGCGCCGCACAACGCGCTGCCGCTTTAAATGCGTCGGCGTACGCACCTCCATTTCATGGATGCTCATTTCACTGTCGCTAACGATGGCCGGCGAATCACTGCTGCCCTGCGCGCGCGTTGCTTGTAACTGTTGGTCGCTCTCTGTGTGACCCATTGCCTGCACCCGTTGTACATCTTTGCGTGCGCTCTCTATAATTGCATCCAACATCCGATCTAGCGTCACATCGCCCATGCGCGAAGAGGAGAGTGATTCATCGCGCGATGCATTGCGGAAACGAAAATGGCTAAGCGGCGTATCCTCCGGCTCTGTGGTCGCAAAATCATCGGAGAAACGATTACGCGTCGTCGGTGTGTCGCTGTTATTTGCATTCCGACGCTTCACGTTCAATGGCACATTGGCTTGCGTTTGACAGCGCAGAGCGGGGCGCGTGAGCGTGTAGTCAACGCGCAACGGACTCTTGCCGTTGCTGAGGTCCTGAAAGGCGGTGAGACTCGTGTTTCCGAAAGGACTACGCGTAAAATGTACGCCGAAATTTTCTTTATTTGCGGTACTGGTGAGTGAGTGACGAACGTGACGCGGCGAATGCGTTTCCAGTTGGTTGTCGAGTGAATAGCGTTGTATGCGGCGGCGTTCAAGCACGTGCGTCATAGTGGGCATTTTTTTGGGAGCGTTGTTGTTTGCGAAAATAAGTTGTTGATGTATTTTAAGGCAATTATCTGTGGACCGGCGTTCAACAGAAAACGGGGGTTGGGCGGTGTTGTCAGTGACGTTTTTATTGGAGGAGTTGTTTACGTTTCGATAAGTATGAGTGTCAAAAGCAGTGTTGTTGTTTTTGCAAGGCAGTTCGCTGTATAGATTTGTGGAGTTGAGAGAAAGTGGAAGGGCTTGGAGATGTGTGTTTTGTTGTTTTGCCCACTTAAGCATTGCTATGAGAACGGTAGCATTTGAAGTCTGGAAAAGATAGTGGAAGAAAGAGTAATTAAGGGGAAAATAAATATTCATAAAAAAGTTTCTGACTTTTTCTGTAAATCATTATCAATAATAATACAAAAATTGGTTGATATTTCTCTAAAACGAAATTAAATTTTCTGTTGGCTTTACGAAAATAAATTAACCACATTAAGTAAATTAATAGTAATTTAAAAACAAAAAAAAATAATAATAAATAGGTTCATGAAAAAGGCAAAAAAAAACACTCATACTAAATGGAAAATTAAAAAATGTTATTGAAAATTAATAAAAAACGTATTTTAGTGTAGCGTTGTTATTTATTTAAATTGGAACTATCAACAATTTGAAAATATATTTTTCGATTTTTACTGTTGTCGAAGTACGAACGCTTTTTAATGTTGTACGTAATTAAATGTCCGCCAGTGTTGTATTTGCTCGCCAAGCCAAACGAATGTTGTTGGTTGTCGTCCTAGCTACAAGTAGACCTCTTCTATAAATACACAGGGTGTAGTTAAAATACAGGGTTAAGAGGATGATGTATATTTTTTTGCATTATGCATTTCCGAACAGCAATTTGCGCAACTACTGGCGTTTTCGTTCCTACAAAAAATGTTGCCTTTTCATTACCCTCTCCTTAGCATTTGTTCAAAGAGAGCAAATAAAGGGCAACATTTTTTGGAAGAAACGAAAACGTCACAAGTCTCAATTCGAGAATCTCTTGCTGTTTGTCAGCCTATGGTTATCAGAAAAAAAAAAATATTTTTTTAAATTTTATATGATTTTTATCACGGTTTTCCTGCATGAGGTTTATTTTTTCATTCGAAATTTTTGCTTATAATCTTCAAAACAAAAATAAAATTTAAAAATAACTTTGGTATTTTATCTAAATTTTTATAGCATTACATGCGTACAGTGACTCAAACAAATGTTTACATGTTGATTTTTTTTTATATTCATAATAGTTTTCATATGAAAAATTTTTTCGCTATTTTTTTTAATATTGTTCTTGCTTTAACCAAAACCATATAAATCTTTATACAGAATTTAGAAAAATTCGACAAATTTCCAACAAGTTTCCATTGTCTAAAAAACTGCGCTCATTTCTAGTTATCTTTTTTTTTTGTTGTCGACTGAATTTGTTATGAGTAAACAGCGCAAGACAGTTCGCAAAAAAATTAAAAAAAAAAGAAAAACTCAATATTTTATTTGCCGTTAGAGGAAATTCAAGTAAGTAATTACATAATTTAGCTTTTAATGGTTTGTACTTATAATAATCAAAAAGTAATGTGCATCAAAAAATACCTAACTGCCGACCTATCTTGCTCGCTAGTTCTTACTGAGCCTCTCATTCCACCTTTCTGCCTTAAAATTTTGCGAAATTAGAAAATAAAAAATCCACTTCCCCTTGACGATGCTTGCAGATGCACCTTGAATTTTAGATTTGAAAATATATGTCCTTATTAAAATACAGTTAATTCTTTTCGTTAGAAAAAACTGGAAGTAGAATTTTAGCGCAGCAGCTGCTCCAGCGATTTTTGACGCACAATCGATAACAAACAAAAGAATGATCAGCCAGACAAAAAATGGGGAAAAGAATTTTCTTTACGGCACGGAGGCAAATACCGATCGAGATAATCGTTTGAGCGCAAACTGAAGAATGACTTCATTGAATCGCAAAATAAAAGTGTATAACAACAGAAATCGCCTACGCTGCATGGCATACCTACGCATGCGGGTCCTTTTCACCAACCTAACACACCAAGGAGAAAGCAAAGGTGTATTGAATGTGCGCAGCCTAGCTGCTCCGTTTTCCTTTTGTTGCCACGGCTATGCATTGAATTTTCACCAGTTGAACGCTGGAAAATTGTTGCCACTTTCCGCGGCGACCATTCAGCCATTATTGCCTTATTATTGCTGCTTTTGTTGTAATCAACGCGCATGCGGAGAAAATTAACGCGCGCAGCCGCGCTGCTTCATTTTTCGTGTTCTGCTTTTTTTTGTTTCTGCTTTGTTGATCAGCGGCGTAAAATTGTGACATTTGTTGGCTGTCGCGCTACGATGCTCACAAGCTAAGGAGCAAGTCTTCTGAGCGCTGTCGTGAAAAGAAATCGGAATGATTTCTTGATTGCTTGCAATCATCAAAGCCAAGCAAACATTTCGTTCGTGTTTTTTTTTTAAGCTAATTTGTTTTTGTTGCTGTGGAAAAATATCACGTTCATTTTCTTTAAACTTTTGATTGTCACATGACTGATTCTGACATTACCTTTCTGCCAAGGATACGCATTACAAGTAACGCATTGATTTAAGTGTGTAGATACCCGCTGTTTTTGTTTTTATGTTGTTGTTGGTGCGACTTGCAAGCCATGCGCAAAAGTGGTCTCTATTGAATGACAGCTGTCAAGCTGTGTAGCTTTCACGTCGCACGACGAGCGTCTAGCGCCACCGCTGCTCTATCCACTGTGGCCATAACAGGAGTAAGATTTCGCGGTGGTGCGCCTTGTCTAGGCGGAAAAGGTGTCGTCGCTTAATGTGTATTTGATCTGATTTTGTTAGAATGTGCATACATATTTACAGCGTACACTGTATGTATAACTAAGGGGCGTTTTCGCAGTGAGAACTACTACGACAGTTAACTGTAAATGTTTGCGCTGAAAATGCTTGTAAAAAAAATATCAAAAATCAACGCGACCTCAAACTTGCCACAACTTAATAAGTTAGAAAACTACAAAAACAATACGTAAAATCGAAGTTAAAAGTTGAAAATTTAAATGCAATTCTGCATAATTTTTGCAAAAAAAGTTTGAACTATGAATTTGTTAGATAATCACCCCTATTCTGGTCGTCGTAAGTCGTTCGCATTGACAGTCGTTCGTTGAATTATTTCGTAAATAAAAATATCAACGACAGTTATTAACACGTTTTCAATACTTCTTCATTTCGAAAGGATAATAGGAATAAACACTTGTAGTAAAATTAAGTCATTGATTGCCTCATAACGCCAATGTAAATCTCAAATTTCGACGAATGACTGTCGGACAATCGGAATACGGGCGAGAAAAATAATAAATATTAAATAATATTGTTAAAATGTCGCGTCTCTATTAATTTTTCCAAGACTGTATTTAATAATCCCTTTTTTAATTTGTTTAACAACTTTTGTACAGGGACCGAAAATAACTTTAAAATATCAAGATTTTTATTTTTAGTTCATTGCGAAATCGATGCTTTTTAATTTTTAATTTTTGGACAAGAATAATCGTTAATTTGAAATTTTATTTGTTCGGTCAAATTTAATAAATTTATTTTGTGATTTTTATTTTTTGCGATCAAAAATAGTCGCTATTTTGCATTTTTATTTTTTGTGGTCATGTTTAATCGTTATAATGGGAACTGCATTTTTATGACCGACTTAAATCTTTTATGAATCAAAAAATTAAATGTGAACAGTTATAATAGGAAGGAAAATGAAATAAAACACGAAAATACGATCGAAAATTGGTCGAAAAAAACGATTATTCTTGACCGAAAAAATAAAAATCATAAAATAAGGATCAAAAATTTATCGGAAAAATATGAAAATCATAAAAAATTATTATTCTTGATGGATAAAATAAAATTCATAAATTAACGATTAAAATTGATTGGATAAATTTAAATCAAATTTTAACGGTTGAATGTTTTGTAAATCGTATACCTTCTTATTCTCTTCCCTAGACGTTCCTCCCTCCAAATATACTACACATAAACTGCATACCAGTGCATCTAGATCTGCGCATGTAGTATCCTTGCATGTCCTTTCGCTCTGACCGCGGAAAGTACAAATTTGCGTTTCTACGCACCAAAGTAGCGGAATTCTGCAGCGACCGCCATCATTTGCAAATCTGAAATGTTTTGTTTACTGCTAATAAAATTCCAGTTTGTTGCTAGAAACTGGTAATTTTTGTGATTTACTATCGTTAAAAGGTTGAAAAAGACGCTCAAATTCAACGACAGCAATAAGCAGTAAATTGCAAAAAGTAAAGATTGCGTCTTTAGCAAATAGAATAACAAAAAAAAAGCAGAAAATCTCCAAGAGAAGGGTTGCGTCACAAAAAAAAAAAAGCTAATAGAATTGTGTGCAAAAATCGGTTGCCTAAATGGTGCTCGCCTCCTTGCCTGCCTCAGATTGTCTGCTACGCGCTTGCTACACATGCGCTTCTTGAAGACGCAGCGCGCTTCACCATCCGAGCTTTTTTTCTCTTTGTTGTGGCAGTCGCATTGAAACCCGTTTTCTTGCGCCCTTTGCGAAATGTTGTCTTTGCTTTTATTATTATTTTAATTCTTTTTCAATCTCTGTGATGTATCTTTTTTCCGTTGGTTCTCGCGCACGTTTGAGTGCCTGTGCGTGCCTTGAAAACTCCAGCGACGACAGAAGCTTTCCGGTTTCCGTACATGCCACACAACCACACTTTGCGCCTGCGCATCCAGCTAAGACAGTCGCTCTGCTGATTTGTACATTCACTTTCTGTCATTATTTCTGTTATTTCTGGCTTGTACGCGGCCCTCATTCGCGGCTATTTAATGCATTCATTGCCATTCAATTCAATCAGTTTCAATTTGCCAGAGTCGCCATTGGTCCCTAACTCTTTTGTTCTTATTTCGCATATGCAAGTCCTTTTTCGCATTTCTGGTTTTAAGTTGCTGCCGCAATGGGTGCGCGCTTTGTTCGAATAAGTTGGCATTTAATTACTTTCAAAGGAATTAATTTTGAGTGTGGATATCTACAAATTTTTGCACAGCATGCAACTACTGACAAGGCTAATATCAATTCGTAGCAAAGTGTATTCATAAAGGGAAAAGTTCGCCTTTTCGAAATAATTAATTTTTTTTTTTTGGAAAATTTAATAAATTTTAAATTCTTTTTTTTTAAGAAAATCTTCAAATATAGAACCCTGTGTTTATCCTGTTCCTTTTGTTCGCCTTCCTTGCTGATTTCCTTACCTTAATTTAAAAGTACTTAAGTGTGGTATACTCCGATAAATAAAACTACATCGAAAGCGGGACAACCCTTTAAGGAGTCAAGAAGCGCATGTCCGGTTCGAGTATATCCTGCAGTTAAGCAAACTAGCATATGTGCATGTATGTATGTATGTATGTGTGTATATATGCATGCGCGCTTATCCTTCGCAAACTTTTGCATACACAATTTTTTCCTCTTTCTTTTTGTTGTTTTTATTATTATTATTATTATTCCCTACCGAATTTCGATCATTGCGAAATTTCACATCTAAGTAAATGCTGCTTTGTTGTGTAGCAAAGCGAAAAGTGCCTTAAGAATGGAACTTAAAAGCGATTCTGGGTGTATATTAAGTGGGTTCTTGACATTGTTCAGCGCCGCGCTTACCAAAACAGCCAGCCATATGACTGACTGCCTTCACATTCACATGGGACAGCGCCAGCGCATGCAAATGAGTGGCCGCGCAAAAAAAGGCAGACGAACAGCCGCATACATACATATGTATATGTTTGCATGTGAAATATGATTTGCAGGAAGTTGGCAAGAAATTCATTTTGCGAACTCCTGTTGTGTTGCGAGCGAGTTTAAATATTTGGGGAATTGCATTGCGTAAGTGCTGTTGATTTACTGCTATTTAATGTAAATTAAATGCTTTACAAGAAGAAACGAAAGCAACAGGAATGGGTTAAATGGCGACCGGAGCGTATAAATACTGCGTAGAGGCTAAAGAGTGTGTCAGACGTGGCAATATTTCCAACTTTTCCATGCAATTCGCTGTCAAATTGAGAAAGAGAATTTTTTTTTGCGATGTGTGAACAGCCAAAAACATCTCTTTCTGTCACATTTAGGAAATCAGTTTCAGAAATAAAAGTTGCAAGATGTGACTGCAATTGAGAGAGTGTAAATCGATTTTGGAAATACATTTCAACTTGCTCGTGCTGCACTAGCAATCTGCAATTCGCCTTTCGGAAATACAAAAAAAAACCTCTTTCGAAAGACACTTTACATGCAAGGTGGGGCTGCTCATGCAACTGCTTTCTGAAATTTCGCAATTTGACAGCCTTTTCGAAATGTATTGCATTGCGATGTCTGACAGGCTCTTAAGCGAAGTAAAGCGACATTTCTGTCGCAAGACAACTGAGAAAGTAGCTCGGTACAAGATTCTATCATAAACAGGAAAATCGCTTGAGGGCTCAAAAGCTTCTAAACAAAATGGCTACAAGGAGTATTGGCATTAGCTCTTTGTTTTAATACTACTCGGAATGGCTTCTTAACTAAATCCCGTTCATTCTGAATAGACATCTTGATATATGTGTCAACCTAAGAGCTTTGTATTCGTAAAAATCAATTACACTACTTTACAAATTTAAGAAAATGTTCTGACCTATAGCATTGGACTGTCATTTCTTATATAAAATTTGCTCCTTCTACAGTTTCTAAAAATAATTTAACGGAAATTTAGCTATCCGGCAGGTTCTGCAATTCACTTCCGATTGAATTTTAAATCAGATGCGCTTTGAATTCAAATTGGCAGGGGTTGAAATTTACTCGGAAATGAATTGCAGAAACTGCCTGAATATCTCGAAAACTGTTCTACTTTCTTAACATCTGATTTCATATTGCTATTTGGAGATTTTTGGTGATTAAAATTAGCGATAGCGAATCTTACAATTCGAATGCAGATATGACAAACGCAAATGATCTAACTGATTACAGTTTAGTAAGAATGCCACTAACTCTATTCCAGTAAATAAGTGGAAGCACTCGTAAAGCCCAAAAATCCGAGCAAAATATTGAAAACCGCAAAATTTTAATAAATCCTGCAAAAGTTCTCGTCCCATATTGTCGAAGCCCCGCTTACCAGCACACTGCCACACCACCAGCGAAAGGTGCAAGTCATCCTGCCTAAGCCCAAAACTCATTTAGCCAAACAAGGAAAATTTATGTTAAGGCGCGGCGAATAAAAAAACAGTAAATTGGAAAATCTTTCGAATAACAAAAACAACATTTACGGATTACTCTCACCCTGAGTTATAGCATTTGTGAGTATAGTTTGCTTCACTAGCAAACGACCCATCAGGATACGCACCGCTAGGCAAATTGGCTTACGCGGCCGATCGCTCAAAGATCGTCTAAGAAGAAAGTCCATGGCAAGACAAAAAGAAAAGGTGTGCACATAGAAGAGAAAAGGGCAGAAGATTAGCTGGCTCAACGAACGAGGTCGAGCAAGATGCTGATGAGGCAAGATTGGGAATGAGGATACGGCTGCGGCTGCGGCTGCAAATGTAGAGCGTTTGTTTTCTGGGTGAAACTATTTGCAGCCCATTGTTAGTGGCAAAACGACAAGGCAACAGGCACAGCAAAAAAATATTCAATACAAAAAACAACGGCACACATAAGCAAATGCGGAGAAATGCGTGAATGTGTGTGTAGAATGTGCACATTTGCGCCTAGAAAATGGTATTTCTGGTGCAATCCATACACAGCACCCCCGGAATGGAAAAAAAACACCGCAGAAGATACACATACCGTTACACGACTGCTGCCGGCAGCACGACCCTACAGCTGATCAGCGCGACGTACCCGCGATCTACCCGGCAGACTTGAAGACGTCAGCGGCCGCCGCAGAGAGCGTCGGGGGAAAGAGAGGGATGGTTGAAGGCAATCAACGACACGCCATTTAGATCGCTGGCTTGCGACAAAGGTGTCTGCTTGCCTGTTTGGAATAGAAAAGTTGGCAAAAGTGCCGCTGACGAGGGGTTGGGAATTAGATAAATTAAAATTAGAACTAGTGCAGTGGCTGGGACAAATGATGAGGCAAGAAGCCGCGAAGGGAGCAAGGATGCTGAAGGTCGCCTCGAGCGATATGGGAAAAACACAAAAGCCGCCAACGGCACAAGAAACGAAGATGCCTTGGCAACTGCCAGATTGGTAGACGAAGACGAAGCGAGCGAATGAATGAGCGAGCGACAAAATCGATTAAGACGAATTATATCCTTCGGGTGAGTTTTTTTTATTTTCTGCATTAATTTTTTTTTTGTGTTGGATGTTTTTTGCTTAAGGCGACAGGGGCTTACTTTTTAAGAGACATTTACATATACATAAATGCGACTGTGCGTACATATATTTTTTTCTTGAAAATTTACATGCCACGAGCAAATGTAAAATATTGGAAGGCGTGTTAGTATTTATGCAAAGGTTAAAATTCTTGCATGTGTTTGCAATGAAATATATGTATGAATTGAGGACAGATGCAAATCAATCAAAAATGAATAAAAAATAAATTCATATGTATCTCCTCTTTATAATCAAAGCTATTTTCACACTCACCTGTAGCTATTTTTAGGCGCGTTGTCACGTGCGTTTCAAATCCATAGTTACACAAAGTAACGGTTTCAACATTTCACAAAACTTTTGCAATTTTTTCGCAATACTTAGTTCTTGTTAAACTCTTAAATCAAAAAAAAAAAATGTTCACACAATTTTTTTAACTTTGTTTTTCACTAGCATGTTTTTTTGTGCATTTCCAAATATAAAAATTTCTTTAAAGTCCAAAAAATTTCACATAAAAATAAAAAGTTTCCTAGCACGGCCGAAATCAGTTAGGCACGTCTGTTGCGTCTGAGTTGGTAAACTCGAATGATCCTGCCATGCGGTGGCGCGTGCGCACTACACCGCGTGATTCGATCAGCAACCAGTTGGCTAGTTGGTCGGCCGGCTGACTGCTTTCGGCAGCTCTCGGCGTAGTTGGCAACGAGCTGAGCGCCGCCTCACGAGAGCCGCACCGATAAGGATCAAACGCCAGCATACAATTGACACCACATACGAGTATAATTCTGGGTTGTTGCTCCGAGCTCTGGCGTCGACTACTGCGCATGGCTGCCAACTATATTTAGCTATGAAGTGCCATATTGAGAATAAAAAAGTGCCAAAATGTGCCAAATAGAAAAATAAAAGTCCAAAAAAGGTGTAATTCTTTAAAATTTTTTCCATTTAGCTTTAAAATTAGAAAAGCCTTGCTAAAACACAAGTCCAATGCCAAAGTAAGCTAAACCAGTTGTATACACTATAGAAATTAGAAAATTTTAGTTGAGAAAAAGAAGTTCACGCAAAGGACTTCACAAAAATGTATTGAAATATTACTATTTTTCAAAAGTGTCATTTTGAAATATTATGTGCCATTTTGAAAAAAATAGGGCCAAAAATGCCACGGTTTGAGCCAAGTTGGCAGCTCTGCTACTGCGGGCTATGCGGTGTTAAAGAGCGCGTCAGGACATCGAACGCTCTTCACGGAGGCAAAGAGCTGAGCTGAGGTATAACACCTGGACAAGCAGCCAATAGGAGTGCGAGTTGTATTTTTTTTTCCTTTGAGAGTGCTAAATGTCGGGTGCTATTGCTGAGGGTTTCGTTGCTGCAACAACTTGGCCTGGATGTTTTTTTTTTCTTAAGAAATTTAGATCACAGCACACATTGTCTTTGATGATGATGATAGAAAGTGGAAAATGTGATTGATTCTCGGACATAAATCAAAGTTTTGAAACACACAGAATTTATCAGCTAAGCGACTGTGTAAATTTGAGAAAGTAAAAGGGCTGTAAAACAACAAAAGACTTATGTCGAACACTTAACTAGCAGTCGTTTGAACATGATGACAATTTTTCCTAAACGTACAAGAGAAAGTTGCTGCGATATCATCTGTAAAAGTTTATTCATCTGTGTCAATATAATTTCTCTTCTTTTTCTCACAAAAATGGGCTGGATTTTTCGATACCAGTCGTTTCTGACTCTTCCATATATTTATGTACATAATGTTATTGCTTCACAAGCATCAGCCGCTTTGCTTTTCTCGGTTTGGGGCGAGAAGGTGGAGTCCTTATATACTTATGTATATAGTAGGCTATGAAAATATCAAACTTTTGAAAATAATTTCTGTTCATAAATTTTTTTTTATTCATACCATATGTAAGAACATGAAGTTTGTTTCATAATTATGCAACCGCCACATGTTGACAACTTTTTACCGTTAATTTTTTATTATTTGATTTTAATTGTTTTATAAAAAAAATAAAGTTCATTCTATAACAGAAACCATATAAATCCAAGTTGAAATTTTTTACAAAAATTAAAAAGTTCAGTCAAGTCTCGTCAAAATTTCAAACTTTTTAACTAGAATTTGGACAAAAAAAAAATGTTTTATATGCAGGTTTATGTATTCAATTTTACTGTAATAAAGTGCAAGTATGAAGTTACAAAAAAAAAATCCGGTTGATATGTGATATCTTTTACAGAAGAAATTTCGTGAATAATTAAATAGTAAAAATATGATGGTCATATAATTATGAAACCCACTATATGTATATATGTATGTGTTAGCACGTGCATTTGAAAAAAATTTACAAATATTCTTTTCCCGTGCAAAACTTCTCAAAAAAATCGTCACTGCTGCCATAACAAAACGCAATTTTTCGTATTATTTTGGACCGCCACTGTTCGTCCGATTGACAGAAGCCGCACTGATCCGTTGCGCTCGTTACGATTTGTGACAGTTTATTTTTCTTTCCCGCCTGTATGTTGGCTTTCATTGATAGCCAAACATGAGAAATGGCAGTGACTCCGGTGAGGCTGCCAGCCAACGCAAATCGGCACAACCACGTGAATAGATGCCCTGCAAAAAATTGTGCGACTAATCTCTAAAGAGAGTATTCCGAGATTACTCTCAATCGGGTACAATTGGGCATTAATTAGTCCCAACTAGTCTCATACGGGTACTAATGGAGGTCAATTAGTCTCGACTCATCCCTTGTGGGTATAATTGGAGATCAATTAGTCCCCAACTCATCTCTAACGGGTACTATTCACGATTTAATGATATGTACGCTCTTAGTCAATGAAATTTCATGTGCGGCGTTGGCACACAGAGAGAGTATTCGCCTAACAAAACTGAGCACCCCGGTTCGAATCTCAGCTGGCGAAAATTTTTATTTTTATTTTTTAAAAGTGACTAGTCGTTTTTTATACCCTTTCGGGTATAAATGTGAACAATTAGTCTCTTCATAGGACATGCCCGAACAAAAGCGATCAGTTCATGCCATATAAAGAGATCAAAAGTGGTATTAGTCGCATGCTCCTTTGCGATTGCTCCCGGAGTCATCCCGGATCAGTCCCATTTTTTGCAGGGTGAACATACATTACACTTACACATATACACCACAGATAATGAACTACTTTCTTGTGTGTGTTTTTCTTTCCCATTTCTCGACCTTCTTTGCTCTTGCTACTCTACTTTCTTTTATTTGGAATAAGACTTTTCTTTCTGCACTTCTTTTGCAGATGAAAAATGCGACAGCTGCCAATTTCGTAAGAATTTTTGATTTTTTGTAGATATTTGCGTAAAATTATGTATACGTTTTACATACATATATGTATGAATCTATGCCTCAGTATAGTGGCCCAAATGCTGACAGTAGCGGAGTATGCTACCGGCCGCTACTGTCCTGCCGCTCATTGGCGCAGATTTCCTCTTTCTTTTCGAACACTTTGCATGCGTCGAACAAATATTTGACCAGCTGTAGTATCAATGGAAATCGTAAATTTTTTTACTCATAAATGCTCCTTTCTCTTGGCATTCGAAAAGGATTTGTTCGTCTAGGAGTATCCATTACAGCTAATGTGTAGGTGTTGCAAGCGATTGTGTGCAGGATTCTTCCTTACTTTTGTCTTTTAAAAATATATATTGTTGTTACATCTTTGGCTTTCGCCCGCCGCTTGCTGCTCTAACCCAGCAAAAAATGGGTAATCGCTTTTAGTGGTAACGTGTTCTAGAAGGCATAGCGTTATAATGCCTTCGAATTTTTTCGCTTCTTTTAGGCATTGTCAGTAATGCAAAGTAGAATGTCCTACAATATTTTATTTATCTCGCTTCTTCGTTTCATTTCGGGGAATGCAAAGTAGAATGTCCTATAATATTTATTTTTTAATTCGTTTCTTTGCTTAATTTCCGGGAATGCAAAGTAGAATGTCCTACAATATTTTATTTGTTTCGCTTCTTTGCTTCATTTCGGGGAATGCAAAGTAGAATGCTGCATCGTAGTCAGCTGAAAAATGGAATGAATATCCAAAAATTCTTTTTCTACCGTTACTTTCTGTGGAAATTTGTCTCGCATAAAAATCATGTTTTGCTTTGTTCAATTTGCAGCGAAGTTGAAGTCAGTCAATGAAGTGACGTACAAGAGTGAGGAAGTACAATTTTAAGCTTAATTAAATATGCATGTATGTACATACCGATTTTAAAGAAAATCTAAATACCTAAATACATACATATGTACGCTGATTTATAAAAATTTTAATTAATTTTAACCTTTTAAGACATTTTCTGATTTCAATTTAATATAAATAAGTATGTACTTATCTAGGCATTCTACATTAGTTTCTCTGTAAGGCATTCTTTGTTCGCTTCTCTGGATTCTGTTTATCCATGCGTTCTCCCTTCGTTTGAAGGTAATGCTGCGGGTAAGGGCTTACCTCCAATGACATGCCCATGTTAAAATAAGGCCTTCTTGAAGCGAAACGGTAAGCGATTCCCATCGCCTAGCTCGTTTCCACTTTCGTTTCTGTGGTAATCGTGTTTTTTGCTGGGAAATTTGACTTGTGTTGTATTACGCGGACGCATGCGCAGTCAGCTACTGCATTCAATATGCAGCAATTTATGCGAGGTTTTATGTGACATTTGTCATATATTTCATAACCATTTGAATGGCCTTGGGTAACTGGAGTGCAATAAATTCACTATTAAGCTACAATTTGAATTGCATTGGAGCAAAAAGGTCGCTGCAGCGCCAGATGAGCGAGATTGTTTTGAGATGAAGACGAAAAATTTATCTACACACTATGTAAATGGCGAGCGGCAAACAAGTTGGGGAGAGCATAGTAAAACTCTTTGTACTAAATCTTAACATTTTTTTTTTACTTTTATATGGATTCGCCAAAGAAATGGGAACCGCATAAGAAATTACGAAAGGCAGTTGCGCCATATTTAAATTTTCGTCAATGAACTACGCGCCATTGCTGCTACTGCTTGCCTTTACATTGCAACTGTCAATCAAAACTTACACTTCTTTTGCTCCTATATTTTCCCACTCTTGCCACGGCGAAAGGCTGCTCCGCCAAATTGAAATCCAACCCACATTCGTCACGCCACAAAACATCCGCATATGTACATTAGAATGCAATTTCTATTCCATGCACTCGAATCAGCATTTTCGTATATGTACATAATTAAAAAAAAAATCATAATCAGCTGAGAACCCTTTTTGCAGGCATACTGAAATCGATACATTTCGCATGGCTTGGCGAATCTAAGATTTCAAATGCGTACCAAATTTAGAAATTGCCAATAAATTGCGCATAATTGCGGCACACATCAAGGCTTGTATCAACAACAACAACAACAAAAACGTGCACACCAATGCTGCCACAAACCGTCCGAAGGCTGTTGCTGCTACAGCCAGCCAGCCAGCCAAGTGCGCCGCCAAATAAAACGAGCAAGCAACTCATCAAATATGCGAAAATATGTGAAAATTTTAATTTTTCACTGTCCCATATTTGCTGTTGATTGCATGCAAATGGGCGTACAAGGGTACTAACTAACATGTGCGCGCAGTCCTGCGAACTCAGCTCAACTGCGGCGGCGCATCCTTTCGATTCTCTAATTAATATTCATGTAATTTGTCTTTCACTCGTAAATCGACAGCGAATTAGTTTTGTGGATGTCAACGTTGTTGCAACACATTTGTTTGCAAGGATTAAGCGACCTCCTCGTCACACTAGAATGCCGGCTAATTTTGCGGCAAATTTTCTTGCGCCAATTTTTAATTTATGACGACTGTCGTTTTATTTTTTCACGAATTCATCGAATCAACATCGAACGCATTTTCTGCCGGCAGTGCGCTGCAGTGGAAAGTAAGCAGCGCAATCTTGCAAGGTTTGCTTAAGATTTTCAAATTTGCATCATTCGTTTGGCATTATTAGTGCAGCTGGAGATTTATGACTTTCCAATGCAAATTTCTATGATTTGTTGGGAAAATATTTTGATGCGGCGGAGAGCGAAATATTTATGTAAATCCTCTGTGTTTTCACGGTTGTGCGGCACTGTTTCAAAGTATCATTTTTCAGGATTTGCATTCGCTAAACAAATGGGTGCAGCAACGCAGTTGCATTTCAATGTTCAGCAAGTTTTTTCGTTTCTCGCTTTTAACAGCCATGTTTAAATGTGATAATTTTGTGGTAGAGTCTAGAATTCGAAAAAAGTAGAAGTTACAATACATTTGATATATAACACCGTGCGACAGAAAATTTTACACACAAAAAGATTAATATATTCGTGAAACCATGCGCCAAATATAGTAAAACTGCGTTTTCAGTTTTTCTCTCTAACTTCAAGATTTTTTTTTAAGGGCACTGAAATTTGAAAAATATGATTACTGCAAAAAATTAATTTAAAAAAAAAATCAATGCAATGTAGTATGGGACGAGTAGGTATTGAAAACGTCTTTTAAAATTTTATCCTTGAATATCCTTGAAATTTTCCAATACCTATTTTTCAAAAAATTATCTGTTAAGGATTAATATAAATATATGTACATATGTATGTATATACCAAATCTTCGAATCTTCATCGTTCTAATTTTAGAACGATTTTAATTAAAATGGCATTTTCAATACCTATTTGTCGCTGTGAAGCAAAAAATTTTAATTTCTCTAAATTCTACAAAAATTTCTCTTTCATTTGGTACCCATATTGTTATTCCAGATTGCTAAATTTTTAAAATAATGTTTTGGAAATAATCATATTTTTTAAACTACAAAGTCCTTTCGTGTGGTTCGAAACTTTTTTTCTTTTTTGTCGCACCGTGTTATTGTAGAGAGATGCTGTACAGGGAGCTTTCGAGTTTGGTTACTTACCAGTTTTGAAATGATTGCCAGAAGACGTTAAGGCCCAGTTAGAGACACCATAACCATAACTCCGTGACCATATCTTTTGTCAAATATTTCACAGCTGCTTATGATTAGGGCGAAAAACCTAAAGTCAGTAGATGCCTATGATTATGGTTATAGCTAAAGCTTTATTGTACGGCACCAATAAACATTTAGTCAGAACAGATAATTGCTATGGTTATGGTTATGGTATGGCACCACCAGTTAGTTGGGCCTTAAATTCAATAAATATTATAAGTCAAGCTGCTTCCAGTTACTTCTTATTGAATCTAAGGCATAAGCTTATTCGTATATATATTTTTTTCAAGTTTCTCAATTTCCCAGCGAAGGTTAGGAAATCTTCGAAATCTCCCAAAAATGTATTCGAGCGTAAAATCGTCATCTATTTAGCTTCAAAATTCATATTCCGCCCTAAAAATAATTTATTAAAAAAATGCGATCAGCTTCTCTAATACCGCTTAGTATTTATCTTTAACATAACTTGTCTAGTCACTGCGATGCCATAAATTTGCGGCTTCGATTTTTAAAATGCCAGTCAAATTTGCCAGTCATCTCGCGGCGCGCATGAAAAAACCCAATGATAATGACTTTTCCGTTTATGCACACATAATTACATGCATTTCGTTGATCTTTACAAGCCTAATTGCATACTTTCATTAATCTAAAAATCGCAAATAGAAGCAACTGTCCGCCTCCCTTGCCGCTCATTGTGCTTTGCTGCTATGTTCTCGGCATTCATTTTTTACCACGATGCTCAGCTGTCAAATGAATGCCATTTTTGACATAGTCTCACCGCGCTGTTGACAGTTAAAGGCACTTACCGTGTTTTTTTTTTTTTGTTTTTTGGGGTTTCATATACCCAAAGTTTCTGCGAGGCCATTGTGCAATGAGTTGAAAAAATTTACAAATGTCATTTAATTAAATGTTGCAAACGTCAAATGATGCTACAGCCAACAAAAAAAATGGGCTAAAGTAAAAATTGCAAACGTCTGCAAATTTATTTGAATGTTGGAATTATGTTAGTGCATGATGGCGGCTTAGGGCGTTAAAAAGTAGAGTAAAGAGGGCAGCAGTTGAATGAGATTAATTAGAAAATATTACAGATCAATGATTTGCGACTTTGGTAGGTTGAACGTAATTCATTTGGCGAAATTTTTGGGATTATTTTTCATGATTTGGCACTGTCAATGTCAAACTTTGGTTTCATGCATTCTTATTGAGCAAAAGTCTTTCTTCAAACGTCCTCTGCAAATAAAAAAACCCTTACTACTGTTAAGTGGCTTATGTCTCTTATCCTTGTATAATCCATGTCCAAACCTTACTAAAGTAACTAGTAAGGATTGTTAAAGTAAGTGGTAAGGATTAGACATGAATTGAACAAGGATTTGAGACATGCACCTCTTAGCAGTAGTAAGGATTTTTATTTTTTGAATTTTGAATTTGTGTTTCCTCATTTTCATAATTGACCTTTCGATCACTGAGGTTAGCTGGGCGGAGATCAAACATACCACTTACAAATAACAACAGCTAATAATACTTCATCTAAACAATCTTTCCTTAATTCAATTCTAGTGGCCTTTATAGGCTCTATTTGCTTTCAAGCGTCAAGTCAAAGAGTCAGACTCTCCAAGTCTTTGTCTGGCGTCAATTACCATGGATATAACCTCTTAATCATATTATCAATGTAAACGAACTAATAGTGATCCAATATGCGGCGCTTATCTCCGAAACGAGATCTCGGATTTCACAATTTTCCGCTGATTTCGATTTTAAGCTGCCGGATTTTCATTCGATGCCAGTGTTTGCGCCTTTGTAAGCGTATTCAAATGAGTCAATTACAATTACAAGATGTGTATGATGCCATCCAGCATTAAGCGCGGCATCATTTCCTTACACCCAAATCAAAGTTGTGTCTAATCTACAGCCCGCTGCCACCCTTCTACGCTGCACTGTTGTGCATGTAAGACATATTTGGATTTATTTACCTAAACAAAAAATTCATAAGAAAAAATCCATCAACTCAAGTAAAGTAATGCACGGCAAATGTTGTATGCAGCCTAGTGAGTAAAAAGCAAAAATCAAAAAAAAAGGAAAAGAACATCGTCTTGTGAGTAGCGCGCCTCACCCCAGATATCCTTTCACCTCGAATGTATGCATATGTATATACTATATCCTTTCGACCGACGACGACGACCTTCTGTCCAGGCACCCTTTGACGTTTATTTTATATTTCATATGCATAATTGTGTCTTGCTAAACGCGTACACACACGCACACACACACACGCACGCAGGCCGCATCTTGCAACACGCATATATATGTATGTATCTTGTTGCAGATCTCCCGTTCGCCCTGTGGCGGTGCTACCCGCGGCGGTAAATGCAACAAATTAGCGCAGCGAACAGCAGCGCGCCGCGCTT